>NC_064920.1:197026208-197332458 GCF_023897955.1 Schistocerca gregaria
ACGGAGAAGGAAGCCAGAGTGTGTAGTACAAAGTCGAACTGTGCATCCCTCCACATCCATGAATTAAAACAATACAAGGGGACTGATGACCTTAGAAGCTAAGTCCCATAGTGCCATAGTGCTCAGAGCCATTTGAACCATTTTTGAAAACAATACTGTTACAGCACAGGACATGGTGTTAGCGGACAGGCACATACTGGTGTCAGACGTGGTGTCCACATTGCATGCTCCATGATATGTTAGGTTATCAAAAATCATGGATGCTGATAAACCTGATGGCACATCACAAGAGTGCACAAATAGGAATCAGCATTGATCAAAAATGGTTCAAATGGCTCTGAGCACTATGGGACTTAACTGCTGTGGTCATCAGTCCCGTAGAACTTAGAACTACTTAAACCTAACTAACCTAAGGACATCACACACATCCATGCCCGAGGCAGGATTCGAACCTGCGACCGTAGCAGTCACGCGGTTCCGGACTGAGCGCCTAGAACCGCTAGACCACCGCGGCCGGCCTGCGTCAACTAGAGCTGAGCAGCCGGCCGTCAGCATTGATCACTTGATGCGGTATGTGCAGTAGGGAAGTGAGTTTTCAGAACCATCATATACAATGAGGTATGGTTGCTCCACTTTAACCCAGAATACAAGGCCAGTTGTGTGGAAGCATCCCAGTTCACCAGTGAGGAGAAAGTTCAAAGTGTCACACTGTGCAGAAAATATTATGGGCACAGTGTTCTGCAATGCGAAAAGTATGATTCTCCTTGATAACCTGCAGCAAGGGACCATCAACGCAGCACACGACTGCAAAATCCTCACCAAACTCAGGTCCGCCATTTGACGAAAGAGGCCAGGGCTCTCCAGTGAAGGTGTTGTGTTCTTGGACCACAACGCAAAACCACACACAGCAAGGCTTACACAGGATCAGATTCATCACTTTGGATGGGAGAGATTGGACCACCCAGCCTATAGCCCTGATCTTGCCCCATTGGACTTTCACCTGCTCCCTGTATTGAATGCAATCCCTGTACTGAATAAAATCTCAGAACGTCACTTCCAAACCAGTGCTGAGGTGGAGAAAGCTGTGTGACAATTCATTGCATCACAAGGCACAAAGTTTCACCAGAGCTGCTCACAAGTCTTGGAGAATGGTTGATGGATGTTGACGCGATGCAACCTATCTCTGTAGTGCATCCCAGACACGCTCTATAGGATTCAAAGTGGGAGATCAAACAGGTCACACCATGCATGCAGTATCTTCCATTTCCAAGAAAACATCAACCACACGTTCTCTACGAGGTCGAGCACTATCGTCCATCAGTATGAAGTCTGGGCACACAGCACATTGCAACAACCATAAGTGAGGTCCCAAGACCTCGTCACGATACCTGACAGCAGTTAAACTTTTCCGATTCACCCATACAATTTAATGAATAGGTGTCAGAGTGGTCGACAAAATGCCTGCCCACAACACTAGTGTTCCTCCTCAATACCGCTCCCTTCCCACAACATTCAGGTCTCGAAATCGTGTCCAGATGCGAATCCGTCGAGTATCACTCTCCAAACCAAATCGGGACACATCTGTGAAAAGAATACTGGCCCACTGTTCGACTGTCCAGGTGGCATGTTGATGTGTCAGAGGCACACATACAGCAGGTCTCTGACAATGAAGGCCTCTCTGATGGAGCTCTCTCTGTACCGTTTGCCTTGACACAACACGCCCAGTGGATGCCGTGAGATCAGATGCCAGCTGTTGCACATTGCTAAGGCGGTACCATCGTGCCTTTACAACAGGATAACGGTCCTCTCATTCTAATGACAATGGTCAGCCCTGCCCTGGTCTTCAGGATACAGTTTCGGTCTCTGTAAACCGTCGCCACACACGAGAAACCGCAGACCGATTCACATAAAACCGTTGGGGCCACATGATTTTGCGACTGACCTGCTTTCATTCTTCCTATGACCCTCCTCTGATACTCCTGAGATAGACCCGAAGCCTATGCCTACTACAGTAGTACAAGTCTATATGCCAACCACCTCTGCAGATGACGAAGAAATTGAAGAAATGTATGCTGAAATAAAAGAAATTATTCAGATAGTGAGGGAGACGAAAATTTAATAGTCATGGGTGACTGGAATTCGGTAGTAGGAAAAGGGAGAGAAGGAAACGTAGTAGGCGAATATGGATTGGGGGTAAGAAATGAAAGAGGAAGCTGTCTGGTAGAATTTTGCACAGAGCACAACTTAATCATAGCTAACACTTGGTTCAAGAATCATAAAAGAAGGCTGTATACATGGAAGAAGCCTGGAGATACTGACAGGTTTCAGATAGATTATATAATGGTAAGACAGAGATTTAGGAACCAGGTTTTAAATTGTAAGACATTTCCAGTGGCAGATGTGGACTCTGACCACAATCTATTGGTTATGAACTGTAGATTAAAACTGAAGAAACTACAAAAAGTTGGGAATTTAAGGGAATGGGACCTGGATAAACTGAAAGAACCAGAGGTTGTACAGAGTTTCAGGGAGAGCGTGAGGTAACAACTGACAGGAATGGGGGAAAGAAATACAGTAGAAGAAGAATGGGTAGCTTTGAGAGATGAAGTAGTGAAGGCAGCAGAGGACAAGTAGGTAAAAAGACGAGGGCTTGTAGAAATCCTTGGGTAACAGAAGAAATATTGAATTTGATTGATGAAACGAGAAAATATAAAAATGCAGTAAATGAAGCAGGCAAACAGAAATACAAACGTCTCAAAAATAAGATCGACAGGAAGTGCAAAATGGCTAAGCAGGGATGGCTAGAGGACAAATGTAAGGATGTAGAGGCTTATCTCACGAGGGGTAAGATAGATACTGCCTACAGGAAAATTAAAGAGACCTTTGAAGAAAAGAGAACCACTTGCATGAATATCAAGACCTCAGATGGAAACCCAGTTCTAAGCAAAGAGGGGAGGGCAGAAAGCTGGAAGGAGTATATATAGGGCCTATACAAGGGCGATGTACTTGAGTACAATATTATGGAAATGGAAGAGGATGTAGATGAAGATGAAGATGAAATGGGAGATATGATACTGCATGAAGAGTTTGATAGAGCACTGAAAGACCTGAGTCGAAACAAGGCCCCGGAGTAGACAATATTCCATCAGAACGACTGACAGCCTTGGGAGAGCCAGTCCTGACTAAACTCTACCATCTGGTGAGAAAGATGTATGAGACAGACAATATATCCTCCGACTTCAAGAAGAATATAGTAATTCCAATCCCAAAGAAATCAGGTGTTGACAGATGTGAAAATTACGGAACTATGAGTTTAAAAAGTCACGGCTGCAAAATACTAACGCGAATTCTTTACAGACCAATGAAAAAACTAGTAGAAGCCGACCTCAAGGAAGATCAGTTTGGACTCTGTAGAAATATTGGAACATGTAAGACAATACTGACCCTACGAGTTATCTTGGAAGCTAGATTAAGGAAAGGCAAACCTACGTTTCTAGCATTTGTAGACTTAGAGAAAGCTTTTGACAACTTTGACTGGAATACTCTCTTTCAAATTCTGAAGATGGCAGGGGTAAAATACAGAGAGCGAAAGGCTATTTACAATTTGTACAGAAACCAAATGGCGGTTATAAGAGTTGAGGGGCATGATAGGGAAGCAGTGGTTGGGAAGGGAGTGAGACAGGATTGTAACCTATCCCCGATGTTATTCAATCTGTATATTGAGCAAGTAGTGAAGGAAACAAAAGAAAAATTTGGAGTAGGTATTAAAATCCATGGAGAAGAAATAAAAACCTTGAGATTCGCCAATGACATTGTAATTCTGTCAGAGACAGCAAAAGACTTGGAAGAGCAGTTGAACGTAATGGATAGCGTCTTGAAAGGAGGATATAAGATGAACATCAACAAAAGCAAAACGAGGATAATGGAATGTAGTCGAACTAAGTCGGGAGATGCTGAGGGTATTAGATTAGGAAATGAGACACTTAAAGTAGTAAAGGAGTTTTGCTATTTGGGGAGCAAAATAACTGATGATGGTCGAAGTAGAGAGGATACAAAATGTAGACTGGCAATAGAAAGGAAAGCGTTTCTGAAGAAGAGAAATTTGTTAACATCGAGTATAGATTTAAGTGTCAGGAAGTCATTTCTGAAAGTATTTGTATGGAGTGTAGCCATGTATGGGAGTGAAACATGGACGATAAATACTTTAGACAACAAGATAATAGATGCTTTCGAAATGTGGTGCTACAGAAGAATGCTGAAGATTAGATGGGTAGATCACATAAGTAATGAGGAGGTATTGAATAGAAATGGGGAGAAGAGGAGTTTGTGGCACAACTTGACTAGAAGAAGGGATCGATTGGTAGGACATGTTCTGAGGCATCAAGGGATCACCAATTTAGCATTGGAGGGCAGCGTGGGGGGTAAAAATCGTAGAGGGAGACCAAGAGATGAATACACCAAGCAGATTCAGAAGGATGTAGGTTACAGTAGGTACTGGGAGATGAAGAAACTTGCACAGGATAGAGTAGCATGGAGAGCTGCATCAAACCAGTCTCAGGACTGAAGACCACAACAACAACATGACCCTCCTCCACAGAGAGTCTGATAGGCGTATTCTCCATGCCATACTGCACCGTCTGAGACTGTGTACACAGTGATTGTGGATGTGGGCTATACGGCAGACACTACTCCGTTAGATAGATGCCCTGACATCATCGTTGATGTGGTTTTCCGTTGACCGAAATACCATCTTCCGTACATAATAGGATCGTACAGACATCTGTTGACAGTCTGTGTGATTACACTGAGAATTAAACACTGGGCGGGGAAATAGCGGTTTGTTGCTTTACTTTTCCACACCAGTGCAGAAATCCGTTCATGTCACATACGTCATTGAATGTCGGTACACAAGGTGAAAAAAAACACAAGCTTCTTTTCACACTTGGAAGATGCTGCTTCTAGAGATCTAGATCCAGGTAATACTAGTGGCACCATTAGTAGCTAGAGTAACCAAATTACCGAAGAACAAAAGAGCCAAACACCGTAGCTCAGTCGCAATTGTTGTGTATGACTTTGTACACAGGAATGATTAGTGAACAAGAAGATTTAGTTAACTTGTATTTCTCCATATGTACGAAGGCTCATTACAAATGATGCAACAATAAACAGTGTCCAGCTCTTATAATAGCAACAACGCTGAAGTTGGAGCCGCAATTAGGTGGCCTCTGCATGGCGTCCCATAGTGAGGGGGCTCTAAGCAAGAATGGGCTAAGCCACTGCCACTGGTCGTCCTATATTGCAGTGTCAGAGGGCGCCCGAGGAGGTGTGTCTCAGCAGGCATGCTCCATTTGGTCTGCTGGATCCCACACAACTGCAGTTGGTTTCTCACAGAGACTGGCAATTCCACTGCTTTGGCACCCAGTGGCGTGGTATCAGTACATGATATCACAACCATTATTAATAATCCACCTATATATGACACTGTCAACATATGAAAGAAACAGTCACATGTAGTTCTCCACAACTGCAAAACCCTTTACCTTTGTGTGACAATTTTGATACTGAAACATAATGAAAACAAGAGACCAAACTGATTCACACAACCGCACATCCACCATACTTGCGATGTATGCCGATCTTCAAATGTGTGTGAAATCTTATGGTACTTAACTGCCAAGGTCATCCGTCCTAAGCTTACACACTACTTAACCTAAATTATCATAAGGACAAACACACACACCCATGCGCGAAGGAGGACTCGAACCTCCGCCGGGACCAGCCTATATGCAAAATGGATGGGGTACATACACTGATGGGATTGTTGCATATCTGTTGATGTCCTGTTGATTGTGGTGTTGGCAAACTCAAGAAGAGAACTGAAAACCAAAACCAGTAGCATTCAACCGAGATTGAGTAGATGGTGCCTGGAAAACAAGCTCACTGTGGTTCTGGGCAAGACAGTCTAAATATTATTGAAAGGAAAATTATGGAGAGAGCCGATTACAAAACTGCATAATGAAGATATTCCCAGAAAACACATAACCATATGCTTAACTGCACAGACTGACGATCGACTGACGTTTAACCAACACATAAAACAGGAAACTGATAAAGCAGAAATACTTGCACATAAGCTCGCAAACATCAACACAGTTACTTCCACACTACCACCACAAACCAAAAGAATATATCATTGTGCCTTGTTTGAGTCAATATTACGTTTCGTGGCGAGCAAATAGGTACACAGATGTATCTGAATACAATGGCAACCGTTGTTAGGTGAGATCAAAGAACATTCTCCTGAGACTATCAGCGTTTTCAACACCTCGTCAGAGGTAGCAACGTGTGTGGTTCTTGGAGTGTATACGATAGACCTAACAATCCATCAGTGGACTATGACAAACTAGCTTAAGAGAGCAGACTAGATGAAGTAACGGAAATAACAGGGGAAAATTTAAAAGACTAATGTCAACTAAAACAGTGGCGAGTAAATGGCAGCATGGGTGGGAAACCAGTTTTAAAGGCCATAGTGTTTATTCCTTTTCTCCGACATCCGAGAGAGGCTGAAAGTGCGCCCCGCAGACCTCAGTCGAGGCATAGTGCATGTTTTAACAGGACACGGCCCCTACCCAATGCACCTTCATTAAATGCACCGCAATCTATGCTTAAACCGTTGTTTCGTGGAACCAGGAACCGCTCAGTATATGCACACAATGCACACTACACATGGGGACCCAACAAACTATTTCACACATGACATCTACGCCCCTATAAAAATCCCACACAAATGGCAAGACCTGAGCAGAGCCACTGACATTACATCACGTGTATTACATACAAAGAAATAATCCATACAGACGAGCGATACAAACAATTACTTGGAGTGAACCTGACCCTTGGCAAGTATTCGACTTCACACGTTGTGTACAGTAGAGCTTTATAAGTTGGAATAAATTTTGTGCACACAAAATCTCAGGCATAGCTATAAATTCTGGGAATTCTGGGTTTCTGAGATAGTTCAAAATAAAAAAAACAGTATTAAAAAACAATAAAGATAGTGAGAAGCATTACAAATAAGGAATTATACAGTAACATCTTAAAATAATTTGTAGTTTTTACTTCTTCACTGTTATTTACAGTTGAAAGTGTGTTATCTGAAATCATACATGTGTGTTACATAAAATCATAGATAGTATATTTATCAAGAAATAGCAAAGTTCAGAATTATGAAACTAGAAGTCAAATGATTTTTGTAGAGACATATTTGACAAGGTTCAGAAAATTACACTATAAAGACTAATATAATTTTCAGTTAATTGTTTGCATAAATATCGAACACAAAACATCATATTTCTTGTAGAAAGAATTGAAACAGATGATAACTAATAGTCTCTAAATACTGATAAATATACAAATTATTCAAATCAACACAGCTCTGACACTTTCTACAATAATATATAATGACTGTTTACTACACCTTTCATGTGAAGAATATTACAGCACCTTCTTCCCTATTTTAATTATTTCATTGCAGCAGAGTAAACGACAAGTTGTCAGATTGAGGCTGTCTTAGAATAATAATGATTGTAGGAGTGCAGCATATACATTAATTAGTGTTAGGGTATGGTACATTTATGTCTCTAGAAGTGAAATAATTCTTTCAGTGACTGGAAAATACGTTTTTGTTTTTGGGTATAATTAATACACACACACAGTAGTCTCTATATGAAACTGTCTTCTTCTTTAGGAAGTGAGTTATTTCTATTGCTGTACAATATGATCTGTGGGTAAATAATAATAATAATGATAATAATAACTGTCTTCTTCTTTAGGAAGTGAGTTATTTCTATTGCTGTACAATATGATCTGTGGGTAAATAATAATAATAATGATAATAATAATAATAATAATTGTTGTTGCTGTTATTGTTAAGGAAGTATATTTTCCCTGTTCAAGGTCAAATATCAATATTCTCGGTACAGATACTTATGCATCCCATGTTTCACTCATTAAGAGTTTGCAGTGAAATCATTCTTAAAGGGCGTTAGTATCTTTCTCACTATATGTACAGTAAATAGTGAAATAACTGTATTTATATTTCATTTCTAAGAACAGTTACCAAATTAAATACTTTACACATATTTGATATATAATGGTAGTCCTTTTCGCTCGCTGCCTTTAGTGATACCAATGATACTGTTTACGGTACTGTCAGTGTAGTACTGTATGCCTATGCTGTGTACTTCATACAATGAAGACTTCCCTAACATGACCAGCGTGTTTACTACAATGATTTGAGGTAAATAATTCTTACTTATCCTATCAACATAGAATTAAACCCTAATAGTTAACTGCCGAAACATTCATAACAAAGTACCAGTGTCTGAGGAGCTCCTAAAATGCAGTTTAGCTCATATAATACTGTCAGTGACCATGCCACAGTGGATTCTCCAGCTTCTGACAGATCAATGAAGTCAAGCACCGTCAGATGTGATTGGCACTTGGATTGATGACAATCTGAGCCGCCATATGCTGCTGACCTGCCGGAGTGCGTTCAGCCTTGTGATGCCATTTGAGGACCTACTTGACCGAACAGTAGCGGCTCCAAGTCTCGAAACCTGACAACAGCTAGGAAAGCGGTGTGCTGCTTCCATGCACCTCCATAACCACATCCAATTATGCAAGTTACTGAAAATGACATGGCGGTCGGTCGGTACTGAGGGGGACTTCCAAGGCCTATTCGGATTGAGTTTAGTTTAGTTTTTCATGTAATACTAGGTACAAAACGCTGGTTAAAATCCAAGGTTTACAGCAGTATGATTTTTCGAGAAAATTTAAGCATGTATCTAACAGAAAGACTAATGGAAATGGAGGTGGTGTATTTGTCAGAGTAAATAAGAAACTCAAATCTAACGAGATACTAATTGAAGATGCATGCCAGATTGTAAGAATTAGTGGGCATAAAATTGTAATTTTGTTCTTCTATTGGTCATCAGAGAAATCTCCTGATGTACCTTTAGTTCACTAGTATGCAGATTGTCAGTCATATTGTAGTTATCACAGTAGACTTTATTCATGCAGCTATCAATAGGTATAATTACCATTTTATTGTTAATGAGCATGACAAGACATCATGTAAACATAATTAAATGCCATCCCTGTAAACTATTTAGAACAGATAGTGCAGAACACCACTCACTATGGGAATACATCTACATCTACATCTACATCCATACTCCGCAAGCCACCTGAGGGTGTGTGGCGGAGATCTAATGGCCACAAAAAGATAGATCTGATCTCTTTGAGAATGTCCACATCGAAAGTGGTATCAGTGACCATCAAGCAGTTATACCAACAATATTTTCCAAAGAACAAAGATCAATTAAAACAAGTGGGAGGATTTATATCTTCAGTAAACTAGTTAAAGAATCAGTAATGTCATACCTAAATGAGGAAATTAAAGCTTTAACACAGGACAGAAGGATGTAGCGGAACTATGGCTCCAGTTTAAAAGAATATTTGTTAAACCATCCGTAGCATGCAGTCATTGTCAAGAAACTCATAAAGAAACAGAAACTACCGCATAATGGAAGTAAGACAATGCAGAAGTCTCTGGATAGGAAAATGTTGAGAGAAGTGTATTTGACTGTCAAGAGTGCAAGGCATGATGCCTCTTATGACTACCATAGCAGAATATTGTCAGGATTTAACAAAACCCAAATAAATTCTGGCCGTATCTTATGCCTGTTAGTGTCACCTATGTCAGTGTCCAGTCATTCACGAACAAGACAGGAACTGAAATTGAGGGTAGGAAAGCAAAAGCAGAAAAGCTTAAATCCATGTTCAACTGCCCATTACAAAGAAAACCAAGGGTTCTTCAATCAATTAAATTCTCGTAACACTGAAAAGATGAGTGAAATAGATACCAGTATTTGTATTAATGGACTGCGTTATCCCCTCTTCTCTCTATAATCCAACGTAGATCTTTCGAACAACAAAACGTGCTCTGTAGTTCGAAGAAAATACAGATCGCACCTGCTTACAAGAAAGGTAGCAGAAGTGATTCATAAAACTACCGTCCAATATTTTTAACATCCATTGTAGAGGACCCAGTAAGCTATCTTGGACGGGGAGTCATTGACAGACCTAGAATTAAATTTGTGTGTGCCCCAGGGAAGCGTGTTGGTACCCTTACAGTTCATGTTGTATATTAATGACACTACAGACAATATTACAATCTAAGAAAAAAAAAGATGCACGACAAAGGGAATGGAAACCAGTAGATATGATGTACATGTATAGATAACAAAATGCTCACAATTTCAGAAAAAATATGAATGATTATTGAAGAGAAAGAGCTTCATAAATTTAGTAAGTCAATAACGCGTCGGTCCATCTCTGGAAGTTTTTCGGCTGAGCATTGATTGCTAGAGTTTTTGGAAGTCCTCCTGAGAGATATTGTGCCTAATTCTGTACAATTCTGTGTCGCACTAGAGCGTCCAAATCCCGAAGCCCTGTCGATAATGCTCAAAACGTTCTTAACTGAGGAGTGAGATCCAGCAATCTTACTGACCAAAGCAGGGTTTGGCATGTCGAAGACAAGCAGTAGGAACTATCACTGTGTTCGGGCGGCATTATGTTGCTGAAATGAAAGCCCAAGATGGCTTGCCTGAAGGGCAGCCAAATGAAATATAGAATATGTCGACATGCCGCTGGGCTAAGAGAGTGGCACAGGTGACGACCAAAGGGGACCTAATATGAAACGAAATGGCACTCACATCATGATTGTCGGGCCATATGAGGGGTGACTGGTTGGTATCCCGCTGCTGTACGGGCCATCTCTAGACACATCTTCGGACTGGAATGTCACAGGGTGTAGTAGACTTGCTTCCGCTGATAAATCCCTCTTCAAACTGAGTCCCAACGACCAGAGAAGACGTATCTGGAGACACTCTAGGCAACGGTGAGGTGTGAACCTGACTGTCGACAGCCACAGTGCCAAATAGCCAGGTGCGATGGTCTATGGTGCCATTTTTATAGCAGGACGCCTTTGGTTGTGATGAGCCGCATCCTTGCAGCACAGCGGTATGTCGACGATACTCTAACCCCAAGCCCCGTTTTCTTGCCCTTCATGGCAAGTCATCCTGAGCTTACATTTCAGCAAGATAACGCACCCCCCCCCCCCGCCCCCACCCCCACGGCTCATGTTTCTATTGCTTTTCTTCGTGTTTGCCAAACCCTGTCTTAGCCAGAAAGGTCGCCAGAGCATTATGAGAAGGTCACTCCAACGAGCTCGTGAATTTGATGATCTAACTCACCAATTGGACAGAATGTGGCACATATCCCTCAGGACAACCAACAAATCTGTCAATCAAATTCAAGCCAAGTAACCGCTTGCATAAACGCCAGACGTGGACTAACGCGTTATTGACTTGCTCGGTTTGTGACGCTCTTTCTCTTGAATAAATCATACAATTTTTCCGAAATTTTACTCATTTCGTATAAACTATGCAGTAACATTTCGACATATTGCAGGAACAGATTCGCAAAACCACAAAGCATTACGGGTACTCTTTTTTAAGATCACACCCTAAAATCTTTTGCTTATTCTCTATACTACCAAGAGGTGGCGATTTATTAGGTTTTCGTTTCCACAGCTGACGACCAAGTGTTAGTAGCTGGAGATGAAAAAGAAGCAAATTATATGCTCCGCAAATTAAAAGAAGAATGTGAAAAATGGGGTCTTGGCATAAACGTATCTAAAACAGAATATCTGAAAGTGGGAGAAAATACTGTTAACGACTTACAGCTCGATTCCGATACTGTTAAAGGGCGTCATAATTTTAAGTACTTGGAAGTGACACTGTCGTCCAATGGTAGAGGTATGGATTATGTAAACAATAAAATAGGCCAGGGCAAGCGAGCCATAAAACAACTAAATGGTATTCTCTGGAACAAAAACATAACGCACAGAACAAAACATACCATCTACCACACAATTATTGAAAGTATCACAACATAAGGTGCAGAGTTGTGAGAACTAACTCAGAGGCAGAAAGATCGCCTGCTGGCTGTCGATATGAATTTCTGGAGACGGAGTTGTAAATACTCCAGACTTGACCATATTAGAAATGATAGGATCAGAGAGGTTATGAATGTCAAAAGCACAATCCTAGACTACATAGAAAGGAAGCGCCTACTCTGGTATGGTCACTTACAGCGTATGCTAGACACAAGATGGCCAAAACGGGTGTGGCAATGGACTCCACATCAAAGAAGAAAGCGCGGTAGACCTGCGAGATGCTGGAAAGACGACGTCAACGAAGCAATGGCGGCGAGAGGTCTTAATGAAGGAGACTGGAATGACCGTGAACGATGGAGATTGGGGTGCGAGAGGCGGCGGCAGCCGTAGAAACCTCGCTCATATATATATTTCCACAGCCAAGAATACATAATCGCATCCTGATTAAATTCTCCCCAAGGTCAAAAGATACACAATCAATATTTTGGGTGGTCGTATTTTGGGTCATCGTATTTCAAATCGCAAATACATATTTATTTATCAGTGTTTTAAAAGGATTCTTTTGTTCGTGTTGTCCAGGCGGAGGTTCGAGTCCTCCCTCGGGCATGGGTGTGTGTGTTTGTCCTTAGGATAATTTAGGTTAAGTTCTGTGTAAGCTTAGGGACTGATGACCTTCGGAGTTAAGTCCCATAAGATGTCACACACATTTGAACATTTTTTTTTTTGCTCGTGTTGTTCTAATCAGATATACTCATGCCAACAAAAAGTAATTTCGACTTGAAATTTTACATTTCCCTGATTCTTCCTGCAACAAGCCAGCGAGCAAACAGAAACAGTGGGTAGGTAGTTACGGAAAGACGTGGAATGCGCCAGAGCCCGCCGGCAGTTCCGCGTCACACACCGCTGTCGTCAGAGCTATCTGAAAAAACGGCGATCAATAATGTGTTGTGTTGCAGAGAAGTCGCCGTTGATTCAGTGCGCACTACGCGATAAGGAGCCTCTGGTTGGTCATGTAAACACTCCAGTATCGATTCTGGGGATGCAAGTTGCCGGACTTCCAACCATCACAATGGGTTTTCATTCCATGTAAATGCAACAAAGAATTTGTCAGATTGACAAGACAGTGAAAATCCGTTTCCAAAATTGGATTTTCGTCTTTCGCAGTTTGTCACATCTATACGTGGTGGTGGTGTTCTCGTACAAGTGAGAACTACACTGATCAGATTGTTTCACGGATGTGGGAAGCAGGTTTGTCCGTTCTCTTAGATCTCCTGTAGCGACTACCAAGTTAAGACATATAGCTAGTCTGTATCGTACCGCACTAGCTGCACAGCCTCTAACACAGAGCACGTTCGTAATGAATATTCATTCCTTATTGGCTCCGTATCGTCGTATTCCTAATAGGACTTGCAAACTTTTCATTATTCTTTACATTAACGGCTGTGTATTCCCTTTTAAGTGGGTGCGAGTCCAGCTACCACCTTAAGATAATAATGCACTGTCAATTAGGGGCAACTCTTCTGTCACCTCCATCATGACTAGTCTCTTTTAGTGAACAGCAACTGCCTGTCTATGGTAGACTTTCCGCAGAGGCCACAATACGAACAGATGTTTCTTGAGCTACTAGTTTGTACTGATTCGACAGCCTGTCTTTCGCCAGTATGTTTCTTTTAATTAAACGCTTTCAGTTTTACGACTCGGGACTATATCAACTTGTGCATGCATAACTTCCCCCTTCCAATCTTAGATGATCTGTGAACAGAGTCATGTACATTTTTTCGACAGGTCTTGGCTGTGCCACCATCTTGAATATATACATTATGTGTACACCTGCAGCAACACACGAGCGGTTCTAGGCCCTACAGTCTGGAACCGCGAAACCACTGCGGTCGCAGGTTCGAATCCTGCCTCGGGCATGGATGTGTGTGATGTCCTTAGGTTAGTTAGGTTTAAGTAGTTCTAAGTTCTAGGGGACTGATGACCTCAGCAGTTAAGTCCCATAGTGCTCAGAGCCATTTGATTTGCAGCAACACATGTTTTTTCTCCTCAGACGATCTTTGTTGTAGATAAAAATGGAGTCAAACATGACCATTTAAACACAAGGTGTAGTGAAGCCTTTGGCTGCTAGTGATTGAGCTACATCATTAGTTATGCCAAGCAGTTTCGAGACCACAACACAAACACCTTCTACCCACCCCCTTTTTTCGACCAGACGAGTTACGTTCTAAATTAGTAGGTAGATATATTCACTGAGGCAGACTAGTGGTATGATGGAATTCCTCGATTCCACTTCAGGCAAGGTAGGCTGGACAGCACCACAACCCACAGCTGCCAGTCTTCCACCAAAGTGGGCTCTGTCCCAAGCTTTTTCTAGGTGAACCCAGCCGTCGAGATACTAGATTCACTCACCCCCCCCCCCCCCCACCGCTTCAGATGATTCTAAAACAGATCTAATTTTAACCACATGTACTTAATTCGTAGGGGAGCCATGTAAAACGCAGGGTAATCTCGAGAAGACGTTGGCGCTGTTAGATACATCACTACAGCAGTACACCATGATATGTCAATGATAGTGAGCTGAAGTATGTTTTTGCTGTAGGTAAAATCTCTCACATTAAAAGTGCTGTCAAATGGTTGGGAAGTTGTTTCACGCATACTGAGATGCCGCTAACCGATCTTGGTGTACTGCAAAGAAATATGGGATTGCTAAACCGTATAAACTCACGTCACAACACATATTAACTCCTGACAAACACGCATTTTTCAATGTAATATATGGATTTACAGGGCCCCACAATGCACATGACAATAGAAATGTACAGTACTGTTCAGCTGAACTGCATCTCATCAGATGAGATAGCTCCCTTAAAAACTCCTCATTCTCAAGACTTTGCCTTCAAACCACTTGCATATCAAAACTTTTAATCTAACTTGCCTTAATTTGTAGAATACAACAAACTTAACATCTACACCTTCCAGTATGTGGCGATCATAATTAATTGCATACTTCATCAGGCTACCATGCTTTCTTGTACGGTGCATACCGAATCACGGATTTCTACAGGATTATGTCGAGTGTTACAACAACAGAGTACTAATAACTGGATTTGGTGGTTACGTGAAGTTATACTTACGCATAACATTAGCAACGCATGTATAAAGGAGCAAGACATAACAACGACAGAATGTGCACTTCGTGTACAGGTTACAACTGACGATCATCTGTTCAATAACTGACTGCGAGCCAGGCTTGATTTGTAAGACGCGCCCTGGGTGAATTTCGTATAAGCCTGCATACTCGGCTTTTCGACTGGATATGGTTCAGTTCTCGAATTTGTTAGGCAGTATCTTGTGTTTGTACGTATTGTGAAAATATATTGTTTTGTATCGACAACACAATATCTTCGCCATCACTTGAAGAAACATAGTGTACATCACACCACAGCACAATCTAAGATTCCTTACTGCGTTTTAATTTGGTCGAAAGCTACCTATCATCAAAAAGTAACTTCAGTTTTTGAACTGTCACAAACACAAGCAAAGACCTTGAAGACTTTTTGTGAGAAGACAAAATACTTCTAGAAATGGTGACTGGCGTAATTTCTTTACAAAATATGCTGAAGCAGAACGCCTGTTATTGATGTATAACATAACCTAATAATTAAAATTAGTGATAGATAAACTACACGATAGATGTGCGATAACAACAAATAACGGGCTGGGGTAGTCCTACGAAAAGGAAACGTTTGATTTCCTTTCTTATCTTCTACCGAGTTAATCTTGTGGTTCCTCTTAAAAAATGGTTCAAATGGCTCTGAGCACTATGGGACTTAACATCTGAGGTCATCAGTCCCCTAGAACTTAGAACTACTCAAACTAACTAACATAAGGACATCAACACATCCATGTCCGAGGCAGGATTCGAATCTGCGACCGTAACGGTCGCGATTGCAGACTGAAGGGCCTAGAATCGCACGGCCACACCGGCCGGCTTAGCTTCCTCCCTAATAACCTCTTTTTGTACCTATATTTACATGACTACTCTGCAGTTAACACTTATGTTTCTGGCAGAGGGTTCATAGAATCACTTCCACACTATTTTCGGCCGTCCCACTCTGGAATACCAGGTGCGTAAAATAGACACCTAAATATTTCCGTGTTAGCTCTAATGTCTTTTATTTTTATTACGGTGGCCATTTCTTCCTATACAGGTGGCAGTAAACAAAATATTTTGGCATTCGGAGGAGAAAATTGGCGATCGAAATTTCCAGAAACTATCTCATCGCAATGGAAATCACCTTTGTTTTAATGATTACCACCTCATCTCATTTGCCATATCCGTGACATCTTCCATTTTTTTCGATGTTCTTCGTCAAGACTATCAGGTAAGGATCCTATACCTGTAAGCAACACTCCGGAAACGAACGGACGAGTGTAGTGTTTCTTTAGTAGATTTGTTTCAATTTCTAACAGTTCTGCCAATAAAGCACAGTCTTTAGATCGCAACACCCACAGCATTTTATGCATGATGTTCTAACTTAAGTTGTTCCTAACTGCAGTTCCTAGACATTTAGTTGACTCGACAGCCTTTAAATTTGTTTGATTTAAAGTATGACCGAAAGTTAACATAATTTTCGTGCTCATATAGAGGACATCACACTTTCTATTGGTTAGGATCAATTGGCACTTATCGCGCCATGATGTCTTGTGTAAATCGTTTTGTAATTTGTGTTGATCTTCTGACAAGTTTACTAGATGATAAAAGGCAGCATCGTCTTCAAACAATCCTAGACAACTGCTCAGATGGTGTCCTGAACCGTTTATGTGCATTAAGAACAGCAGAAGGCTATAACACCTCTTCGGGAAACACCAGCTATCGCTTCTGTTACACTCAATGACTTCCCGTCATTGCTGGCCGTTGTGGCCGTGCGGTTCTAGGAGCTTCAGTCTGGAACCGCGTGACCGCTACGGTCGCAGGTTCGAATCCTGCCTCGGGCATGGATGTGTGTGATGTTTGTTAGGTTTAATTAGTTCTAAGTTCTAGGCGACTGATGACCTCCGAAGTTAAGTCGCATAGTGTTCAGAGCCAACTTCCCGTCATTACAATGAACTGTGCCCTTTCGAACAGGAAATAACGAATACAGTCGCACAACTGAGAGACTCACGATATGCACACAATTTGATTGGAAGACACTTGTGAAGCACGGTGTCAAAAAACGCCTTCTTGAAAACTAGAAATTAACTGGAGGCTCTCTGTTGATAGCAATGATTAGTTCGTATGAATACGTGACCAGTTATGTTTCACAAGAATGTACTTCTATTCACAAGGGTCTAATAACTCGGCGGCGGGGGGGGGGGGGGGGGGGGGGGGAGGGGCGGGGCAGCAGTTCATGTAGATGAAATGAGGGACCTTTCTCTTACAGAGTTAAAGTCTGCCGTTAGTTAATAAAAGTCTAAATAAACTAACTGAACATGCGTCACTGAATAACGTAGTGACAAAAAAATTTTCGTTTTATAAGAGAAAGCGTCTACCACATAATAAAGGAAAGACACTGCCTGAAAAAAAAATAATACACTTGGAAAGACGACGTTGATTTTGATCCAATGACGGCATGCGGCATCTGGGGAACAGCAGGTGTACTAGGGTTTCAACGTCGTCTGGCAACAGGTAGCGTAGTGGTATAGCTACCAAAGCGCCACCTTTGTGTGGTGGATGTTCACAGCCAGAAGGTGCAATGTGGTGCAAACACATGAAGCAAGCAGGCAACCATACCATGGACACGCGCTCGTACTAACTACAGACAACTGAGCGAGTTTGAAAGGGGTCAAATTGTGGCCTTCCGAGTGGCAGGATGTTCCTTTTGGAGAGTGGCCATACAAGCTGGACGTGGTGCGTCGGTTGTGCAGTGATACTGGTATCAGCGGCCACTTGAACATTCTCACACCCATAGACGAAGTTTTGGACATCCATGCAGCACAGACGCCCACCAGTATCGTCGTATTGTAAGGACAGCAGGGAGAAATCGTGCTGTTACCATAGCACAGATAAATGGGGTTTGTGAGTCCTAACGTGTCAACACGAACTGCTGTGAACCGTTATTAGCAGATGGACTACGGGCACACACACCTGTAGATGGACTACGGGCACACACACACTTCTACCCCATCTTCCACTCACGCCACAACATTAACGTTCACGATTCGGCTGATGCTATCAAAGTATCACTTGGAAGATAGAATGGTTTCATTTGGTAGGGCTTTTAACATATTAGTCACAAGGAATACAATGATTTCACAGTTATATAGCTGCCATAGCGAACAACATTGAAGGGAACAATCCTGTTGTCTGAAAAAAAAAACTTGGCAAATAAAAAGATCAGTCTCATTAGTCTTCTCACTCACCTCATATTGTGAGCCAAACTGCATCACATATATTCGGTTGACTTCATTTCATTAGAATCCAACGGTTTTCTGCAGAGATTCACAAGGACTTTTAAGATGTAAATGGTGAAGTTGCTTGATCATTACAACTGATACACTGCCTTTACTGTGGTCTTAGCAACATATTGCAGCACATCTTAAGATGGTTGATGTCCAGTGAAGAAGTTACGTGGTCGACCCCAAAGGACTTTTCTGCCAATTGTTAAATTGCCTGACCATAGCAGCCTACCAAATGTCATGCATACACACATAACCAGGTGTTTGCCACCATATTTCGACAGGACAAACGATTGTGGATACCAGCACGCATCACCAAGTTGTTGTGTTGCTACCTGTTTGAGATTCAAATGGCATGTTAAGCCCGAGGCAGGAAACACTCAAATCAGAGGATTAGTAAGTTTTGCATCTAAATTAGATTCAGATTTAAGGAATAATTTACGAAACGGTGCACTCTTCAAAGGTGTTTTAAGAACATTCATAATGAGATAAGCGACTGCTTTCTACAAATGAGATAAGGATGGTAAATAGAAAAACATTTTTTGTAGCTCTGATTGTTTATGACACAGCAGATGTTGCAGCACACACTAAAATAGTTCTGTTCTACTGCATGTGTTGAAGAGAGAATTATTTGAGCGTTTTTGGGGATTCTATATTTCAGTAAATCAAACTGTAGTTGACATATCAAAACGTATTTTACAACAATAGAACATAATCCTCAAGTAAATGGACCAAAATTAATACTGGCAGTTCAGAATTTTGTGGTGCAAATGTCAAAAAAGGCAAAACATGAACAGTTCAAGCAGAAATCAAAACAATTTATAGTAACACAGAAGTCCCATCTGCTACCAAATATCTCCCTACACCAGATCAGTTACCCAGAAACTGGTCCAGAGACTTTGTATCACTTCAAAAAAGCTGCAGCATTAATTTCGCAGATGTTGGGATAGTTATTTGTTTCATAATTCCTGTTGAATCAATTTTCTTCTACTTTTACATCAAAGAATTCAGCATTCAACAGTAATCAGGAAAAATCTACAGTAATCTCCTACCTCCCTTCACAGATTAAAAGAATGATAGACAGTTCACTTTATGACACTCTAGAATTGTACTATGCTGCAGTTAGAAGAGAAAGGCTTGAACTTGTGTAGCTGTTTATTAAAAGACACACAAAGCTTCCAAACCATATGAAGCATACCATACACAGTGAAGTGGCACTTTAACAGTCAATATTTCCCAGATGTACAACAATATTGAACATCTAGGGGTGAGATTGAGAGGTTGCTCAGTAATATTGAACTTAGGAAGTACATTGCATTCCCTGGAAATACAGTGCTGTCTATTGGTGGTATTGAGAATATCGTTGACAATATCTTGCATGGTACACAGACCAAGGACGTTAGATTAGCTTTGTTGTTGCTGTGTGGAAAATTAATTCATAACAAGAATATAGAGCAGCATTGTTGTTAGAGTGCTCCAAAATACATAAAACATTGCTGGCATTATGGGACATTATGGCAGATAAATAGAAAAGCAAAGATGTTAAGAATTATTAATCATTTGATTTGTTGCTTAGGAAATACAGGGAACAACTATGAAGGAAAATGTTTCAAAAAATTTAATCACTGCAGAGTTGTGAATAAAAGCATATATCGATATTTATGTTTGTGTAAACATTACTGACCAGAATATAATCCTTTAGTGCATGTATTATTGCATGACTTGTTTCCATAATTGCATCTTAAATACTTTGAGGTGAAACTGAATTTGTAAATTTTAAGTCTTCAGAAGAACTACCAGTAGCAAGGTACCATAGCATAATAGATAAGTGCTGATGTGTTGGAACTGTTTCTCTCATTACATTATTTTGTTTTTCATGTTGAGGATATGGGTGACAGCAGGAATGGGAAAAGATGGAGCGGGGATCGGCGGGGGGAGGGGGAAGCAAGTAGTGCCTATGTACATGGATGTCAATGTCTGGAAAGAACCATTTCTGGGTAATATATCGAATGTGGGACCATCAACACCCAAAAAGTAGTGATAATCTTCTTTTTTCGTTCAAACTCAATTCTCTCAGCAAGTATTAATAAGTGATCCTTG
The DNA here is from genome assembly GCF_023897955.1 of Schistocerca gregaria. NCBI lineage: Eukaryota > Metazoa > Arthropoda > Insecta > Orthoptera > Acrididae > Schistocerca > Schistocerca gregaria. The sequence continues at coordinate 197,046,769 of NC_064920.1, forward strand.
ATGCTCCTTGAACCAATTTTTCATTCACTTTTTTTCTGCTTCCAACAAAGTAGAGTAGTTATCGCAAAAGTATTATTTATATCGTATAACATTTCGAACCACAGTATTATTGCATGATTTTACTGAGCAGTTGGGGACAATTGCCAATTATATTGCACAATGTTATAGACCATTTAGGAACAATATCACACATTTCTTTTCATTTCAACATAAAAGTTAATAAATTAGCAGTTAATAGGTCTGTCTGTGATAACTTCAGTATAGTCTCTGTCAACAAAACGGTCACAGCCCAGAGCAGCAGTGGCCTACACCAACCAGTATTGGCAGCCATATACTCCAGTGATGCACCTCACTTTTGTATCATGTAACATAAATGTACATGCATTTAAGTGGTATGATACAAAAACAACAACAATAAACACACAACCAGCACCAAATACAGTAACAAAACACCAGCATGCAGGTGCCTACTTTCATTACTTTTTCACATAATCACACTATATATTAAAATGGTGGAAAACGATAAAGTAAGGTTCTAAAGTATGTTTAGCTTGCTGTGAAACAATAGTGATATGAACAAAACTATGTAAATGTCCTGAAGAAGGATTTCATGACACAAGTAAAGTATCTCAGTTCTGTAATAGATCGATTGTGTTGAGCTATAGACAATTTTTTTTTATTTTAGACTTGATATGAACGTCGTATATCTTACAAATTATAGGAGTGGCTGATGAGGTAACTTTCAATTTCTTTCTGAGTATATGGGAATTTTCAATTTCCTGCCTGAAGTCTACCAGCAGCTTGTAAATTTAAGCACCAGAATATAAAACTGCATCCTGAACTTAAGATAAGGATTCATAGTCTATATGAAAAGATTTACTTTTAATATTGCAGTACCAATACCACAGTGAATTGTACAGCTTACACATAATTCATTCTTGTTATGAACTACAAATTTTACTGGGGGTAAATATATTGACGCAATTATTAGAATTTCTCTGTCCCTGAAGACACTGTTGTAATATGTTTCTTTATCTACTCAATACAATATTCTGACTCCAGTCTTCTCTACAACTGGTGCTTTTATTTTAATTTTATCCACACTGCCACAAAATATTATGGCATAGGGTGGAACCAAATGAAAGTATGCTAGCAATCCCATGTTCAGGTTGTAAAGATACATTGTGCATCAATACATCATTCAGTAATTTGATCACCTCTACAATACCTGTTAAAATAAGTTCATAATTAATTTGCATTTGCTAATGAATTTACAGTAGCAGCAATTCAAAATGAAAAGACTAGAAAATATTTTGTATATGTGGCTTTGTGGCATGAGCAGCGCAGAAATAGAGTGGGCACTGACGGCAGTTCTCCACAATGCAGGAGGCGTCTTTTCGTGTCCGAAAAAAATGTTAACTGTGCCTATGTATTGTGAGAATATGGCCAAGAGAGCAATTTATTAATTATTTTAACAATGTAAATATAAATGAAACCTTGTATCCAATAAAAAAACTTTCTGATTATATTAAGTTCTATGCTGAGCAATGATTGAATTGACATTCACTCAACAAACTGACTTCAAGTTTTAATTATGTGGCATACGTTATGTTGGGTGTTAATAATAAATCTACATGAAGTCTTGTGGTGATACAAGAGACATATTTACAGTGTTTACATTTCTAGAAGTAGATTGCATTCAGAATCTTCATTTTCCTTTGTGCTATCTGTATTATTTAAATGAAAACTGACTACTTTGAAAAAAAAGGTGGCTGCAGCAATGAATTTACAAAATCACAAAGTTAGAAATACCTTGCTTCTGTTTCTCAATTCCTTTGTCTCCTACAGGAGCATAGGGTATCCAGGAGAACTCGCCATTTCCCACAATACTGACCAGGCGTTGCCAACACTCTGTGCTTCACCTTCCACCATCATTTTCTTCTAGGCCTGCCTCTCTTCCTTGTTCCTTAGGGATTCCCTTCCAGTGCATGCTTTCCGATTGCTCTATCTGGCTTTCTCAATGTATGCCCCAACCACCTCCACCCTGTTTACAGTGTCTGTTCTTCTATAGTTGTCTCTTTTTCTCCAGAAATCTCCACTGTGTCTTTTTTTGGCCACCAGGTATTCATTGTGCGCAGGAGACATCTATTTATGAAGCTCTGTAATTGTGATATTATCTTTTTATCTACTTGCCAACTACCTCTGACGTGCAGGGCAGCCTCCACATTCGTATTAAAATACGAATTTTAGCTTTGCACATGACTGTTTCTGTTTCTCCAAATAGGATACAGTTGTATGAAGGCAGCATTTGTCTTCTTTGTGCAGTTCTTAACGTCTCCACTGGCTCCACCATGTACTGTCACCACACTACTCGAATAAAGGAATAAAATGACTATCTTCTCTTGCTGCCCTCCTACAAGCAGTGGTTTTCCACATCCCCAGAAATTATTCTCATTTCCTTTCTTTTACTTATGTTTATGTTCAGACCAGCAATCTCTGCTTTTTGTTTCATTGAGTTTAATTTACCTTTCATATTGTCAGCCTTTGACCTAATACAACTATGTTATCTGCGAAATACTAATCCCCCAGACCTTCAATGATCTCCCATTGGGTTCCCCATCTCCTGCTCTCTGTGACTCTTCTCACAACTGAGTCAAGGACTAGTAGAAAAAGCGTTGGCGACAAAATACAACCCTGCAAGGCTCTGGTAGTTACCTCTCTTGGATCTAGCGAAGCTACATCAGTATTCTGCTGTTGAGTAGTTCTCTCTATGCAGAGAAAATCAGTTTTTGACTTTACCTGATGTTCCTCGCACCTTAGGTAAATAGGCTATGCATGGTTCTGTTTATAAAAGAATAGTTCGATGCAGTCATAGGGTCAAGCTGTGTATATATGCTTTCATGCCCTATAGCTAACTCACTAAAAATGATAATCTAAAATCTTTAGCTGTGGTCCTGCAGTCAAATAATCTACACATTGACAAGGACTGTAAATTAATAAATAAACAGAAATGTGAAATAAATAATAAGCGCATACTTCAATAAAAACTATTCCATTCTAACATCTGTAATCGTTGTAGACGACAGAGAATTGTGTTGAATAACGTTTATTCAAGAAAGGACATCTCAAATAAACGGCAAGTGGTCCTACAATAAGTAGTTAAGATACAGGCAGAAAAACCCATTATCAAGTGCAGTAACATTACGCCAAGAGTGTTATAAGAATGATAGAAAAATCCCCCCATTAAAATGGTCATCAAAGATACGCGAAAACTATGTCCATTTTGTGATCGCAATATCTCAGATCTTTACCAGCTCGAAACAATTCAGATTTCAACGTGATGCTTTACAAATTGTCACACATGAGATAATGAGTAGAAACTCATACTCGGTCTATCCTCAATCCCATAATGCAACAGGAAAAAGTTAGAGTATCGTAGCAGCCATTCACCGCCAAGAATTTATCATCGACACGACTGAATATCACGTTACCACAGACAGGTCTGTCTTCCACCAGATCTCAACCTAAAAGTTTCAGAATCGCTTCCTTAACCTCTTCGCTGGAAAAAGTGGTTCTCTTCACCAGAGTCTGACTACTTTTCCACTACTGAAGGCCATTCCGAACAAAAATACATCATTCTTAAGTTCTACAGACATGATTCAACTCAACTTGATCATTTCCTGGCCTAAGCTAATATACCTAATGCAACAAAATTTAAATAAAAGAAATGTTATAAATGTTCAGTCACAATAAATTACAAATACAAGTTTTGTTCATAAATAAATAACATAGAATTCTTGAGCAAGTGTACTTATGTGAGATGACAACATAAAGTCGTTAAATTTTATGTAAACAATTATTTATGCCTGATTGACAGGAGCGTCTTTTGGTACTTTTTTAACAGCGCTGTCAGCTAACACAAGACACTGACCACTTCTTCAATTACAATGATTTTGTATCAGCAGTTGTAATTAATATATGAGGGATCCAGGTGAGATGAGGTCAGCGGTGAGGCCAAGGTAGGTGAGGGTGGGGGAGAGGCAGACAGGGCGGGTGCAGGTGGTAAGAGAGAAATCAAGCAGAAGTTCTTGAAAAACAGTAAAACATTCAGTAAGCACATTCAAAATAATGACCGGATAGGAGGTATTCATGCTCCATCTGTTTGCTGTGTTATTGTGAAGAATATGTCCACCTGCTTAGCTGAGTGGTAATGTGTTTGTATACCATGCATTGGGCCAAGGTTCAATTCTCGGCTGGGTTGGAGATTTTCTCTGCTCGTGGACTGGATGTTGTGATGTTCTCATCATCATTTCATCACCAGTAACAAGCAAGTCGCCCAATGTGGTATCACCTGAAATAAGACTTGCAACTCGGGAGCCGAACCTCTCTGGACAGGGCCTCCTGGTCACCAATGCTACACAATCATTTTTTGTGGAGAATATGACGTTCAGACATCATTTATATACCGGAAACATATAAAAGACGTCATAAGTCAATAAATAAAACAGATACAGATGAGTGGTTTTCAGGGATGATAGCTATCAAATGAGATAACGTTTGTTGATATCACATGAAGCATTTAAAAGCTGTTAATGCAGAGGTTCATTGTGAAAATGTTTTGTCACTGTAAGATATCAATTTCTGAAGTTTCAAAAATATTGGCAATATTGCTGTGTCACTGAATGCGCCTCATTTTTCTGAGATTATTGCTGTATTCAGACTTAGTTTATTATGTAACTGTGCTTTATTGTTGAATTTCAGAGAGCTATAAGAAACCATATTTTAGCTTGTCTGATACTTCGCCACACTGGAATTTTCCAAATTTCCAGCTAATCCTTTGTAGCCACACGTGAGGTCGCAAGCAGAAGTCGCTGTAGCTGGACCAGCCACAACCCTTTGGCTGCCCTGGGACTGTCTGCCACCAGTCAGCCCCACAAGCAAATTCACCTCACCATTTACCAGTTCCAAGCTGCCAATTAGCTTGCCTACTTATATATAATATTACTCACCTCCAGTGAAGGTGGTATATTAGCTCGCCAATTTGACACATTAAGTTGCATCAAATTTAACATACTTATATAACATAATAAATAAGTATATATCATGATAAATAAAATATCCTACTTGCATGTCACAACAATAGTGTAAATATATTTGTGGTGATGTATGAAACAACATGTACCTCCCAGGATATGTCATAACATCTTATCAGCTTTAAATTTAGTAAATCTAACACAAATTATAATTAAACACCCAAATAAACATAAATTTAAAGAAACTTTCTAGTCAGCTCGATCTTCAAAGGTTTTTAGTACTTTTGCTCTCATTTGATATCACTTTTTGCTTTGACCACATCGTAGCACTTCATATCACAAACATACCACATGATCAGTGAGCTGGCCTCAAAGTTTAGATTGTTCACAGTCCAGCAACATCTGGAGAAATGCATGAACCCAACGGCCACGTACTGCGCCGGAACCTGTGACATTCTGCAGTCACCATCAGTCCTGAAGTACAATAGCTGTCCAAATACGACTGTGATATAGTTGCCAATCATCATGTGACTTCCCGAATCCCCATTGACCAGGCACTGAACGCCCTCCTCAGTGGAATCGATACACTGACAAATAGGATAGCATGCAAAAACATATGCAACACACCTGATTCAGCTCGACATTTCAAACACTAGGAAAAGTGTCTTTCGTGGTACAAAATTACTTTGACGCCATAAATCAACTAACATTTTATCATTTCTTTGCGGTTTTAGCCACGCAGGATTAGCCGAGCGGTCTAAGGTGCTCCAGTCATGGACTGTGAGGATGGTCCCGGCAGAGGTTCGAGTCCTCCCTCGGACATGGGTGTGTGTGTTTGTCCTTAGGATAATTTAGGTTAAGTAGTGTGTAAGCTTAGGGACTGATGACCTTAGCAGTTAAGTCCCATAAGATTTCACACACATTTGAACATTTTTTTCTACGTTTTTACCAGTCTAATTACAAACTTCAAAACTAATAATACTGTGAGCAATAATCGCCGATTTAAAATACATTTCAACTCAGCACGTAATTGGATCACAATTCAACAACATCTTTTTAACATAACCAGGCACTTATCTTTAGAATTGTTCTCATGAACTTCATACAAAGTTATCCTCAACTTTTGCTTGTATAAATCTTCCAAAACAACATATTGCAGAATTAATCCAAAGATATATATCCCCAAAAACTTCAGTTATATTTTGCATGTAAGCACGTTTTCTACATCTGAAACAATTAAAATTTCAATGTGGTCTCATGATCTCCACATACCGATTTTTGTGTGAATAATAACTGCAATTAAGCTACACATAATGCATGAGAAACCCATCCAAAATAGTACAGGTAGCACATTTAAATAACCCCTTGAAATATACCCCACCAATTTTATGTACAGACAATTCATATTCCTCTCTTCCATAAATAAAGACATTTGCTAACCTCCACACACCAAGAGTTGTGTGACCAACATCTACTCCCTTCCTGCATTACACTGTGTCCCCATATTTTATCACATGCATCTTAAGTTCTCCAAATTACCTCTTATACAGAACAGAAATAACTCTTAAAATCCTTAAAACTACATGTGAGATACATTTAGTTACACACTTATATTAATACACATGCCATTCTTCTTTTACAAGGTGCAACTCCACCACTGTTGCCTCTTATAACATCTGCCTTGCCAGTGTTCATACCTTTTGAACCTCATTTTTTTTCCTGCTTTTTCAGCTGCTCAAATTCGAGCCCTGTTTCCTCATTCACCAACTAACTCTTACATTCACAAACCGAATCTTCTGCTACCGCTGGAAAACTATTTTCTGTTTCGAGAGGTGCACACTTTCTTTCTCAACATCATTTAATTTGCTTACAGGTTGCAAATTTTTAATTTCACCCCTCCTTAAATAATGCTCTCTCGAAAGATCATTTTCCATATCCCTTTCTTTCTACCCTACATTATGGTGCACATTACAGTTCCAGACCAAACTTCATTTTCATTATCCATTCCAAGATTGTCCAAATCTATTTCCAAATCATTTGTAGCATCTAAATCTTCCTCAAAATTCATAGTTTCATCATCCTCTTCAGAATCAAATATACTGTCTCTTGTCTGAATTAATGACAGTAGCTGCAACATTCTCAGTTAACCACACAACTTAAAATTTCATCTACTTTACACAAAACCTCACAAACATTATCACAGATAACTTCATTAACATTAGCCAATAACACATATGATTCATTACTTAAAACATCCATACATAAATTAGTACACACATCAAAAAAAGTTTTGCATCACCCCAGTTCCCAGAACTCCTGAAGATAAACGTTGACTCTGGATATTCTATCACAGACATAGTCCCTTTGACTGTTCGAAGATATCACTAAACCCGCCTAAAGATGTAAACAACCATGTATGAGCAGCACCTATTAGAAAAAAATGGCTCTGAGCACTATGGGAATTAACAGCTGTGGTCATCAGTCCCCTAGAACACAGAACTACTTAAACCTAACTAACCTAAGGACATCACACACATCCATGCCCAAGGCAGGATTCGAACCTGCGACCGTAGCAGTCTCACAGTAGCACCTATTAGACGAAGGCTATCCGACAGCTTATCAGTTCCAGTCATTCCACCATGAAGGAGGTACACGGCTGGTGTTATCTGCAGTTCAACCATGCCTAGATGGCCAATACCGTGGTTTGATCGCTTCCGCATTGTTACTTTGTTCCAGGAAAGCTCCCAAAAAGGAAAGTGTCCAAGTGTCTTAGAGTGACCCAAAGTGATGTTGTTCAGACATGGAACATATACCGAGAGACAGGAAGTGTCGATGCCATGCCTCGATCAGACCACCCAAGGGCTACTTCTACAGTGGATGGCCACTACCGACTGATTATGGTCAGAGGAACTCTGACAGCAACGCCACCATGTTGAATAATGTTTTTCGTGCAGCCACAGTACGTCGTGCTATAACTCAAACAGCGTGTAATAGGCTGCATGGTGCGCAACTTAACTCTCAATATGCATCGCGATGTCCATACAGAGCGGTACAGATGGCCCCAACAACAGGACCACGATTTGCGTCACGTTCTCTTCACTGATGGGTGTCGCATATGCGCCTTCAAGCAGGCAATCGTCGGAGACGTGTTTGGAGGCAACCAGGTCACGCTGAACGCCTTAGACACACTGTCCAGCGAGTGCAGGAAGGTGGAGGTTCCCTGCTGTTTTGGGGTGGCACTATATGGGGCCGACGTACGACGCTGGTGGTCATGGAAGGCGCAGTAATGGCTGTACGATTTTGAATGCCATCCTCCAACTGATAGGCAATCATATTGGCAGCATATTGGCGAGGCATACATCTTCATGGACGACAATTCGCGCCCCCATCGTGCACATCTTGTGAATGACTTCCTTCAGGATAACGACATTGCTTGACTAGAGTGGCCAGCATGTTCTCCAGACATGAACCCTATCAAACAAGTCTGGTATAAATTGAAAAGGGCTGTTTATGGACGATATGACCCATCAACCACTCTGAGGGATCTACACCGAATCGCCTTTGAGGAGAGCAACATTCTGGACCAACAGTGCCTTGATGAACTTGTGGATAGTATATCACGACGAATACAGGCATACATCAGTGCAAAAGGACTTTCTACTGGGTATTAGGGTACCAGTGTGTACAGCAATCTGGACCACCATCTCTGAACGTCTCGCTACATGGTGGTACAACGTGCAATGTGTGGTTCTCGTGAGCAATAAAAAGGACGGAAATTGTGTTTATGTTGATCTCTGTGCCAATTTTCTGTACAGGTTCCGGAACTCTCGCAACCAAGGTGATGCAAAACTTTTTTTTATGTGTGTACATTACAGAAATCACCAAAAATAACACCTCAGCATCTGTCGATACACTGTATAAACTGCCTCTATTGCATTCTTCCACACTAGAACTCACAGTACGCTCGAACTGCTCCAAACTCGGATCCAACTTTGTCTCCATTACAATTTCTCTACTCTCAGATTACTTTGACTTTTGCATTCTGGTCTACTGCCTGACTCATTACTTTCACACTCATCGTTGCACATCCACTCATGATTCATACTTTCATCAGTAGCCATCATTTCACTTCCATCAATAGAAATAAATTTACAAATTACTTCCTCCAAGATATCTAAATCAGTAGCTTTAACCATTGTAAAATCAGCACCTAAAACATTGTGTTTAGTTCCCTTTACGAATTAATTATCGACTTGTGCCGATACATATAAAAAATCATATTTTGGAAAGTTTCCATGCTGACACTTATACAATACCTATGGGAGCACACACTAAAGAATGACACAAATGCATACACTAGTTATGCCAGTTCTGACCAGTAACAAGACCACTGACCATCACAGTTTGTGCTCAGAATGACTACTGACAGTGGCAATACATGCTTCCAGTCTGGTATGGAATGACTGCTGCACATGGTCTTGCCTATCAGAAGAGATGTCCGAGAAGCCTCCAGTAATACGTCGTAGCACATCATCGGGCGTTGTTAGTATGTCTTTGTAGACAGTGTCTTTCAGCTTTCCATACAGAGAAAAGTCTGCAGGTGCCAAATCTTTGAAACAGGCCAGAGAAGGTACAGATCCTCTGTGTCCAATCCAACGATTTGGAAACACTTCATGTAGACATGCTGTAGTACATCGTGCATTATAGTCTGGTCAGCCATCTTGTTGGTACCACAGGTTCCTCCTAGTCTGTAGAGGAACGTCTTCTTGCATCTGTAGAAGATGGTCTGTTAAGAGGCTGTGATTCTTGTGTGTGTTCAGTATTCTGCCTATGACAAATGAAGCCATGGACTGATGGATCACTACCCCACACCAAACGTTACACTCCATGGACACTGACATTGCACCTGACGAAGTCATCTAGGATTGTCAACAGACCGATAGTGCATGTCTCTTTGGCCATGACTGGTAAATGTCGCTTCACCACTAAACAAGATACATTTAAATTTCAATTTATTGCTCATAACATGTAATTTTACATGCATGTGCGTTTTCAACTAAGTATAAAGTATTTACAATTACAATTTTTTTGGTTTATGGTATTTCTTATTACAGTGCATTGTAATTCATTGTAAATTCAATATCTTAACTTCATTTGGTAACAAGTTATTAAAAACAGCTCCCTTGACATAGGGGCTTTTCGCTGTTAAAGTTAATCTTCTGTTAATTAAAAAAATATTTTCTATGCCTTGTTTCATAGTTGTGAATATCCATGTTTCTTTTTGTGGCTGGACGGAGTGGCCGTGCGGTTCTAGGCGCTGCAGTCTGGAACCGAGCGACCGCTAAGGTCGCAGATTCGAATCCTGCCTCGGGCATGGACGTGTGTGATGTTGTTAGGTTAGTTAGGTTTAATTAGTTCTAAGTTATAGGCGACTGATGACCTCAGAAGTCAAGTCGCATAGTGCTCAGAGCCATTTGAACATTTTTTTTCTTTTTGTGATCTTAGTGTCTTCTTTCATTAGCGTTATAGTTTCTAGTATATACATGGCATAAAGTGTGAGAATATTGTGTCTAATGAATAGGGGTTTGCAAGAAGTTCCTGGTTTTACTTTTGCTATGATCCTCAACTTTCTGATACATATTGAGTGTCCTGTCTTAATGCCAATGAACAGACGTTAACACGATTCTCAAAATCGTTTACATGCACCTTCTTGATGGAGATAGACGTGGTAGGGATGAAACCTATGTCGGTGGAGGAGTGGTACACTTGCCTTACTCATGCCACGTCCTCGTGGAACTGCTAAAGAGCTGACGCGCGGATCAACCGCAATAGCAGCAAGAACATTAATTTCCCTCTCTTCTGTCGTCACTTGTTTCCTTCTATTACGCCTTCCAGGTGTTACACTACCATTTTCACGTAACTGGTTGAAGAGATCAGTAAATAATTGCTGAGATAATTGGAATATCTTGCCGCATACACGTTACAAGAACGAATTGCATTCTTTCTTTATTCTCCACATACCACGAGCATTTCGGCTTTTTCTGCATTGGTAAAGACTCCCCCCCCCCCCCCCCCCCACACACACACACACACATACACACTGTGACTGCCTTCACAACAAGGTCCGAATCTTTTGAGGGAATTCAGGACTAAACGTAAAGAAGACGGTTGTCATGGCACAAGGATACACAGATCCGCCTGTCATCAAACTAGACGGCTCCTTGTTGAACGTAGTCAATAAATTCTGCTAGCTTGGTTCAATAATGGCAAAAGATCTCTCCCTGGATGACGAGATATATACACAAAAAGGAATGGCTGCCATCACTTTCGGAGTTCCGCACACGAGTATGGGACAACGAACTTCTTACATTGTCGACAAAAATACTTCCGTATCAATCATGTGTGCTGAGTACTCTCCTGTAGGGAGCTGAGACTGGGACGTTGTATGCCAAACAGGAACGAAAGCTCAACACTTTTCACCTACGGTGCTTACGGAGAATCCTGGGAATATCATGGAAAGATCATGTGACAAATGATATGCTTATGAAAACTGCAAAACAACAGAGTATCACTGCCACGCCTGTGGCTAGCGTGTAACAGGTTGAGAATTTCGGGCGGACGGGAAGCGTGTCCGGATGACCGAGGCGTTTAAAGGCCATCGCTCCCGTTAAGTGGGAGATTCGGATTCACGGCCGCCCCAAATTCTCAGCTTTCACTACCGAATTACCTCGATGTACGATTGTAGCTGGCTTTGGTCTTTCCTTCGAAAAAAGATTTCAATCTAACCTCCTTGTTGATTATCATGCCGTCCGTACTCTGAAATGCAGCTAGCATGGAAAGAAACAATAAGTATCACATTCAGTTTTTATTGAACATAAAACTTTAATACAACAGTGTTCATATTTACTTACTACTATGTTTAACATATACTCAATTTTACTGACGGTAGGAGGCGGAGCCAAAATTTTTGCTGGCTGCCATAATCCTCCTTTACACATAACAACATGAATACAGGTTATTTCTATGATAGTCTGTGATAACATATTTTCGACATACGAATTGCCAGTTTAGTTATATATAAATATAACTGCTGTACTCTCTGAATGAGGAACGCAGTTTAATGTCAAATTCGTACAACGCCATTTCGTGTGTACTAATTGGCAGCAGTGATATTGTTTTGTTTGTTTACAAAGTCAGTGTGGCTTTACAGCTGTCATATATTTAATACAAATATTCATGTCTGCTATTGGTTTCGGATAATGGCTTCATCAATAACAGCCAATGACAGGTAGGCTGTGTGATACCTGACAATTCGTAAATGTGACAACTGAAATTAAAAGTGTACAGCGACATGCAGGTGTTTGCAGTGGTTGTTATGTCATAATTGCAAATTATGTAAAAAATTTAGTATCTGAAACAGCCTATGTACAGTATGAGGATTCTAGAGACACGTATGGGGCCCCTTCTTTTAATACGACCGTAATCGAATAAGGGATGGGGCACACTTCCTTTTTAATGCTTTTTCTGCTTGCTTAGACAGCCTTTCGTTACAGTCTCTACAAAGCTGCAAACATAATAAATGGATTGGATGAATCCAAGTTTCCACTATTGCTCAGTCGGATTGCGCAGGTAATGCAACAATGTCCAGATGACAAGAAGCCCTTCACAGAAGAAGAACAAGAAAAATTGGAAGTTTCATTAGCTCTTGATAAAGAAGATTTGAAACTTTTAATAGAATCTAGCACTCTCATTCTGCAGCAGGTGAGTAAAAGCATTTAGCGACATAATCGTATCTGCTTTATATTTTGCTATGTGCTGAGGTCATCAAAACAAAAAAAACATTTAGCTATAAATTCTGGCAGTAGTATTAAAGGTCTTTCACCTTCCAAAACATGCACGTGTTGCTAACTCGTACTTTAAGTATATTTCACAGAAGTTACTAAAAATACAAAGTTCATAAGAAGCTATAAAGGGCTCATAATGAGCGTGTTGTATTTATACAGAGACCATATTAAAAATATACCCTTGGTGTGGACGGGGAACTGGGTACTGCCATCCTCATAAAGCTAAAACTAAAGACTTGTATATTACATGCGTAATTTTTTAATAACAATAAAACTATGAGTACTAATATTTATACTGAAATAAACTACCAGTTTGTAATGCATATTGACAATTAACGCTGCTAGTATGCTGAGATTCATGTGAAATGTACACCAAAAGATAAATAATGTCTCTATAGTATTGTACAAACCAGAACTGGAGATATTAAAACATGGTTATTATACATCATAAAAATGATTCGCCTCAAAATATCAAGGGTGGTAAAATTGATAATCCCAGGCTCGTAAAGAGGTTTGTTGTTTTTCCGTTACTCCATTCACTGGTAGAGTAAATTTGGTTAACAAAATTTCTGGTTAGTTATTTGCGTCTGGTGGTGATGCTTTACAGCAGCTTTGTGGTTCTGTCATAGCTACAATTGATAAGAAATTTCTTGTGTAAAGAAAATGATGTTCCTATAAATTAACTCCTGAAATCTACTCTACTCCCAACTTGGACTTCTAGTACTGTACATCATTGCTGTGCACCCATGTAGATTTAGTCGGAATGTTTATTCATGATAATCTGAGATTCAGGAAGTGAATGTTATGTGCTACTTTTACCTAGTGAGATTTGTTGATTTTCATGCACACTATTGTTGCTTTTCTTGAAGACATTGCTGTTTGTCACAACAACTTGGTGAAAATGGATTTTCCCCACATAATTGTTTGTTATTCTACCAGTACAAAAACTGGGAGCATTATTGTAGCATGTTTGTGTACACTTAAAATCCTAAATATTATGGTGTTATTGCTAGCAAAACTTCTCATTAGCATATGCTCCAATTGTAAGGCCATCCACATACTATATAACCCAGTTCTATACAAGTTCATCAGTCTGAATTTGTTTGTGTGTTAAAAATCTATTTCAGAGAATGAGAGACAAACTGCATAATCTGGCTGAAACACAGTAATTTACACATTGGTAACTCCTAATATTATGAATTGGTTTCTTACTTCATTTAAGGACATATATTGGTATTTCTTCCTAACTTCAGAATGCAGCATGAGGGGAGCATCCGATTCCACCTGTCTGCTTCAACCCATGAACATCATCAGTATGGCGGAAATGCATACTTCCAGTGTATACAGAAGGCGACGATGTCATCACTACATACACATTCCAGTAAACATGAACAAAAACATATCATCCCTACAATAAAATGAATCTATCGGGACAACCATGGAAAATAGGGGGTTTAGGGCAAGGACCAGCTAAATATATAACAATACAAAACACCACATCATCCCAAAACAAATATTATTCAAAAAACCTCAACTTAAACATAATGCTACAGGTACAAAACAAACAGGAATCGTACACTTCACTCGACCGATACAGTTAAATGAAGCCCACAATACCAAAAAATCAACATCCGCAATTCCAAAAAGCGGCATCAGTGTGTGTGTGCATGTGTGCCGGAGCGCACACACAAAACCACAGAGTCAAACACCAAACTAATCAGCGTCGACCGAAGTGTCCGATCCCACCTGTCGGCTTTGACTCTTGATGTAAGGCTGTTGGGTGACGTCATGACGCCGCGATGTTTGGTTTGTGTGGTGTAATGGTTTCAGTTTGGTCTTCCTGATTATAGTGGCTGGTTCACATTTTGGCTGTGTTTAGAGCGGAATTGGTTTCAGTGAGTTAACAATTTAGTGGTTTGTGTGAAAGTTATTGTAGTGCTGTTCGCTGTAGGTCGTATGTTAATGGGAGTAAATTAATTTGTTGTTGGTATTGTTAGGTATGGATATGACCGATAAAAGAAAATAGTGTGCGACTCAGTTGGAGCTGATCAAATTTCTACAGCTTTTTGGGTTGTTTGCAGAGGTGGTAAAGTGTGCTGTCGGTTATACAGGGTGTTACAAAAAGGTACGGCCAAACTTTCAGGAAACATTCCTCACACACAAAGAAAGAAAATATGTTATGTGGACATGTGTCCGGAAACACTTACTTTCCATGTTAGAGCTCATTTTATTACTTCTCTTCAACACACATTAATCATGGAATGGAAACACACAGCAACAGAACGTACCACCGTGACTTCAAACACTTTGTTACAGGAAATGTTCAAAATGTCCTCCGTCGCATGGAATCCCTCATGCGCTGATGCAGCCCTGGAGAATGGCGTATTGTATCACAGCCGTCCACAATATGAGCACGAAGAGTCTCTACATTTGGTACCTGGGTTGCGTAGACAAGAGCTTTCAAACGCCTCCATAGATGAAAGTCAAGAGGGTTGAGGTCAGGAGAGCGTGGAGGCCATGGAATTGGTCCACCTCTACCAATCCATCGTAGAATCATACACACACTTCGACTGAAATGTGCAGGTGAGCGTAGGTGGAAAAACATGAGGCCCAATCAAGAAATCACCTCAATGCCTGCCCAAACATTCACAGAAAATCTGTGTTGATGACGTGATTGCACAATTGCATGCGGATTCTCGTCAGCCCACACATGTTGATTGTGAAAATTTACAATTTGATCACGATGGAATGAAGCCTCATCCGTAAAGAGAACATTTGCACTGAAATGAGGATTGACACATTGTTGGATGAACTATTCGCAGAAGTGTACCCGTGGAGGCCAGTCAGCTGCTGATAGGGCCTGTGCACACTGTACATGGTACGGAAACAACTGGTTCTCCCGTAGCACTGTCCATACAGTGACGTGGTCAACATTACCTTGTACAGCAGCAACTTCTCTGCCGCTGACATTAGGGTTATCGTCAACTGCACGAAGAATTGCCTTGTCCATTGCAGGTGTCCTCATCGTTCTAGGTCTTCCCCAGTCACTCCCTAAGCCGTGCTCCCTAAGACGCCAATCAATTGCTTTGAACGTCTTCCTGTCGGGACACCTTTGTTCTGGAAATCTGACTCGATACAAACGAACCGCACCACGGCTATTCCATACATCAAATGACCATCTGCCAACTCCGCATTTGTAAACATTGCACTGACTGCAAAACCACGTTCGTGATGAACACTAACCTGTTGATGCTATGTACTGACGTACTTGATGCTAGTACTGTAGAGCAATGAGTCGCATGTCAACACAAGCACCAGACGTCAACATTACCTTCCTTCAATTGGGCCAACTGGCGGTGAACCGAGGAAATACAGTACATACTGGCGAAACTAAAATGAGCTCTCAGTAAATTAGCTTACTATGCCTACTTTCATTCACTGCTTTCGTATGGCATCATATTCTGGGGTAATTCATTGTTGAGTAGAAAAGTATTCATTGCTCAAAAACGTGTAATCAGAATAATTGCTGGAGCCCACCCACGGTCATCCTGCAGACATCTATTTAAGGATCTAGGGATCTTCACAGTAACCTCACAGTATATATATTCACTTATGAAATTTGTTGTTAATAATCCAACCCAGTTCAAAAGTAATAGCAGTGTGTATAGCTATAACATCAGGAGAAAGGATGATCTTCACTATGCAGGGTTAAATCTGACTTTGGCACAGAAAGGGGTAAATTATGCTGCCACGAAAGTCTTTGGTCACCTACGAAACAGCATCAAACGCCTGACAGATAGCCAACCAACATTTAAAAATAAATTAAAAGAATTTCTAGATGTCAACTCCTACTCATTGGCTGAATTTTTAGTTAAAAATTAAGGGATGGAAAAAAAAAAGCCCTTAAAACATTAGTGTCATGCAATATTTTGTGTAATGTAATATCTTGTACAAACATCTTTTATTAAACTAACACGTTCCACATCATTACGAGGTGTTGTATTCATGATCTATGGAACAAGTATTAATCTAATCTAACATGGAAATTAAGCGTTTCCGGACACATGTCCACATAACATCTTTTCTTTATTTGTGTGTGAGGAATGTTTCGTGAAAGTTTGGCCGTACCTTTTTGTAACACCCTGTAACCTATGGCGCTCCATACATCGCGGTTACTGGTTCGAGAAGTCTAGGTTGTGCATGCAGGAGATTGTGTTGTTGACGTATTACTTTTGTTTTGCGCGCATGAGACTGGCATGAATGGGAAGAGTGTGCTTGACTGGTTTTCGTTTTGCCATGAGGTATGTTCTGAGTTTATTAAGTACAGGGGTAAGTTGGGTGGGCCGACCCCCCCTCCCCCCCCCCCCCCCCCCCCCACTGCGTTTTCTTAAGGGCTATTAGTAAGATGTACAGGCTGAAGGTGGTTAGTTAAGGTGGTTCGGGTGGGTGGGTGTTTGCGGCTTGGGGAGGGTGGTTTAGTGGTTGGTACTGTTTGTGAGAATGGGGAGAGGGGAGGGTTTTGGTTAGTGATTTAGTTGTGGAGGATCTATTTTGTTGCAGTTTTTGTTGAGTTGTAGTGTGTGATTGAGATTTTTTTATTTTGCGTTTGGTTTTTGTTTATGGGTATTTTACTTTGTGGTGAGGGGGGAGGTTGGGCTGTGTGTGTGTGTGTGTGTGTGTGTGTGTGTGTGTGTGTGTGTGTGTGTGTGTGTGTGTGTGTGAGAGTGATTGTGGTGGGTAACATAGGTTGCTTTGTCGGAACTTTGTTGTGGTAAGTTTTTATTTTTCTTGTTCTTAGTGTATTTGTTGTGTGTTGTGGTCGAGGGAAGTGTTCCATTACAATGTGAGGTTGTGGCTGTGGGTGTTCCGATATCGGGAGTTGCCATTGAGCTATATAGGTCAAGGGAAGTGTTCATTCCAATTTGTGGGATCGGGAGCTGCTGTGGAGCTGTATAGGGCAAGGGAAGTGTCCGATTCCAGAGGATATTGTGCTTAGTGGAATTTGGGGAGTTTTGTGTTGTCAGTTTTTTTCGTCATTTTGTGTGGTTTGGTTTGAGGGTGTGTGTCAAAATTTGTTTACATTTACTTTGTCCCCACCCAGAAACCCCCAATTTCCCACACTTTGTTTTTTTTTGTTTTTTTTGGTGGAACGTGTGGTGTGTGTGTTGGTTTTTTCGATGTATTTTTGTGTTTGTTATCATGTTTACATAATGACATCATAGGCGACATATTGGAGTTGTGGTTATGGTCGTTTCCGCCATATTTGTGATGTCATGGGTGGAATCAGACGCTTCTGTATTTCCGATAATCACTCCTAACAGAAATGCCAAACATGTAAACAAAAGTAAATAACCATAACAAGTCACTGAAAAATAAAGAAATATTTCCAGCAGAACTGACTACTCAGATTCAAATAAACCCACATTACCATAGTGATAACCAAGACTCAAATGAACCCAATATCACATGTTAAACTCAATATGTCAATATCCACCACCAGAGAGCACCATCAAATACAACAAACATGACAACTATGAACATAAGCCAACTCAAAAACATTGCACCATAGCGATATCACACATACCACCCCCATTATGCCACGGGCCAAAGCAGACAGGTGGAAGCGGATGCTTACAGTGACCCCAGAATCCTTTATATTTGAGCCTTTTCTGCAGCAAACGCTGCCATTCATGGCTTCAAACTCTATATTTTTTTTCCTTTTCCATGTCCTCCAATTTTCCCTGTGCTCAACTTCCAGTAAATATATTTCCCCTTTTCTCTTCAGTGAGTTTCATCAATTGGTGGTATATAAAGTTCTGCTTGAAATTCTCACATATACCTACAAGTGTGCTTGTGAAAGCAAATTTTCTGTATTCTGTCTGTGATGAGGTGAACTGTTAATAATGTTTTAATGATTTTCTGTCATGTTGCAGGCTGCATACCATATGATGAAACCAACAGTATTACAGCAACAGCTACATGATGTCCTTGGGTTAAAGGAAGAGAAAGCCAAAACCTTTGCCCAAGTATGGGTGAATTCTGCAAAAGGGATAGTTGAACAACGTCGAAAGAAATCAGTTTTTCCAGTACAGGTGAGTAGATAACACACAGAATCTTGTGAGTATTAGCTGTAGGTCTGTTTCAGAATGAAGGTGTCCCCCCCCCCCCTTTTTTTTGTACATACGCCAAAAGATAAGTAAAGAAGCCTATGTGATTTTAAGACCATGTGGGTAGGCTTTTACACACAATTTTGTAGGTTTCTGTCCTTTTGCATGCTTTGACACATTTCTATTGCTAGGTAGGCATGACTTCTGAGTGTAAATGTTTTCACATGATGACAGTAAAGAGTGCTTCTGAAGCTTAGAGCTGTATGTATTTTGTTGTTGCCAGTGAAAGAGAAGAGAGGTGGCCATCTCAGAATGTTAATACAAAAGAATTTCTTTCTTGTTAAGGAGCTTTTACTCTTTGAAGAATCCTTAAGGTGCATTCACACAATGCCTTTTTTGTGTTCAATGTTGGACATGCACATAAATTTCCAATAGGACAACTGCACACGTGCATTTGTGCATGCATAATTTCTTGGAAATGGAGGTGCATAAAGTGCATTGCTACCTGCCTTTGGTGGGAATCTTTGCACTTTTTAGCAGTCGGTGGGCAGATGGGTTCCATATGTGTTTCATTATGCTGCGTATTGAGGTTATGCTGTAAAGCAATTTATCAGCATTTATGTCTGTTGCCTCCAAATATGATTACAGACAAAGAAAAAAGTTATGTAATGCCACTTATGAAGATTATTTGAATAAAAATTCGAAATGTGTTTCCCTAAGTGTCACATATCACATTAAAAGTCTCTGACCAAATGTCTGCAGACAATAAGATACCACAAGTTTCAAAGTAGGCAAAGTAAAAATAATAAACTAGAAATTTATGAAAATTGTATATGAAACCTGTGGACAAATATTTGTGCTATGATGGCTTAAAAGCACAACTACTGAGGAGCCTGACATCTGGACGAAAGAAATGTTGGGGTATGTGTAGCTCCTCAACAAACTACTAAAAATAGGAATGAAGCACAGTGATGATGCAGAAAATACAAAACTGAAAAACAAAACCTCCATTCGAGTGGATTCTTGCATCTATGAAATTCCCAGATTTGTCGAATCCGAGGATGCTAATCTGCAGATCATATTTCATAATTAAATACAAATGATGCATTGAAAGTAAATTAACCTTCACATAATGGCTAAGAACCTTCCTGATGTAATTCTTGCCTTCAAAAATCGTCACTTCTATTTTTATTATTTATTTGTGTTCCGTTGTTCCAATCTGCAAGGGAATTGCATGAATGTAGAACGAGTCATATTTGCATGAGAACAATACTCATAACTGCTAATACATAAAAATTTTAAGATTGTATAGAGACAAAATATTCTTATAATTACAAGCATAGACATTTCCTACAGTGAAAGAAGTATAAAACAATCAAATAATAAATTACAATTATTCCACATTACAAGTAAAAAATTTGATATAACTGAAATTCTTCATTTTGAAATGAGGAATAAATAATTCAAATGAGTGCATAAGACGCCAGTTACTAGCTAGCAAAACTTTATTGCCAGCCTTATCGCTGCAGTTTCTCAAGCAGAAAATCTGAAATCTCGTTGTAAGTTCCTTCCGAAATTTGCAGACAAAACATTATCATCACTTGGTATTTCTTGCTCCTCTTTTGTTTATATACTTCTTTACCTACAGGTGATTTTGAGTTTTCTTTTTCTGTCACCTTTACATCACAATAAATGCAACTCCCTAGCAAGCAAGAAGATTCATATCAGACTGCTTGCACAATGAGGCAAAGTGTTGATACAAGAATGCCTATGCATTCATGCATTCTTTCCACAAATTTTTGTGTGTGCACTTTTATTCACGTATGTCTGCGATCATGCACAATGAAAGGGGCATCATGTGGACATCCTTAACATCCTTCACACTTTTTCATGTTGTAACATTGTTCAACCACAGGAATGACCAGGAATCATGATTGTGATGTTTCCAAGTATGCTTAATTAGCAGAGATGATTAAATAATTTGAGAAGAAATAGACTTGGAGTTTTGTCTTTGTCAGGAGTGCACATTGTTTCGACATTGCAAGTGAATGATGTGGCATAATGGTAACAAGGGAATTAAAGTTCATGTCTGTCCATCCATATTTAGGTTTCACATAGATTTCATAAATCAGTTAGTGCAATTCCAGGTCATTTTATTTAAAAAGTAAATGGTCCATTTTTGTCCCCATTCTTGTTGAATCAGAGGTTGTGTTCTGTATCTAATGACTTCACTGATGAGATATTAAAGCCTGATATTTTTTCTTTTGAGATTATACAATTACATAAGGAATAACTGAATACAGATGAAGATAAGTTTCACAGAAGATATAAAATGTCATCTTTGAATTTAATCATTCTTACAAAGTAAAATTACGTGCTGGACTGGAACTCAAAAAAAAAAGAAAGACATCTAGAGCTGAGTATCAGTCCATCACATAATTTTATACACTCGAGAAGATTCATGTATGTACACTTGACACAGCAGAGTTCGTTTCATTCAGTATTTATCAATTAGTTGTTTTTTATGTAACTTTGTGGAGAGACAGAATGGCTGGTCATTATATACCTTCAAGTAGTGAAGTGCCAACTTTGCCACATCCACATTTAAAAGTGAAAACAGTAATCTTAGCTTTCAAAAGTGTTAGTTCTTTCCTCAGGGAGGATAGCTGAATAAGTTGGGGAAGATCAGAATGGAGGAGCAGGTTACTCAAACTCCAGATGGCACTGATGATTGTGCTATTGAGCACAAATTCAAAATCATTATCAGGCCCCAGAAATGGAGAGAGCACACCAAGTTGTGAGGACAAATGTCCCTCAAAAAAATTACGTTATACTTTCTCTAGTTACTGTAAACCAACAAAGTTGACAAAATCACACTACAGTAGTCAGAGAGAACATTAGTGAGAAAAAAAGGAAGAAGAGGATACAGGACATATGATGCAACAACTGGTAGCACATGCTGTCACTAGTTCGTAGTCTGATACCTTCAATATATAAATATATATATTTTTTTATTTTTGTTGATTCCTGTGCAACTCTCCTTCCAATACAGACTTATTTTTCTTCCAATGCACTCTCAAACATTTTTGTTTCTATTTTTCATTTTCATATGTCGAGCAACATATTAGTTTTCAGAATTATACAACTTTATTTCCAATCAGGAGTAGTTGCATTTGAGGTAAAGGATCATACAAGGATCCTGTTAGTTAGTGCACTATTGGATTCTAATTAGAATATTCATTATGTTTAATTCCATGGGAATGATTGTAACCCATGACCATGATGTAATCCAGGACAGAAAGCTCAGCATTGGTACTAATATCATGTGTCTTTAATACAGATCTAGATTTCAGCTAATAGTGCAGCTATCATTACTACATTATAGTCAGTCATGTAGACTCAACACAATTATAACAATACATATTCCAATATAACTTAGACATGGACATAGGATTATGTGTTGTTATAATTAAGTTGATTCTGCATGATTAACTGTAATTCACTGATGATAGGTGCACTATTAGGTGAAATCTAGATCAGTAATTAAAAAAAGGCAGATGATATTATTACTCATGCTGACATTCATTGTTCCTTACTCTTAATAAAAAGCATAAAATTTGGAACTAGAAGTTATTGTTATGTCTCACTGACAGCTGGTTTCTGGGGCTTCATCATTGGGAGTTACTTAACCTTTTAATGTTTATGTGATGACCTTTCATAACAGGTAGTCAGCCTATGACTGGACCACCAACATTATGAACTAACAGAGGAATTTACGTATGCTTCTTACGATCTTGTCAGCATTAGCATAGTTATGTGCAATGGGGGGCAAGAGGGGGCTCTTGTCCATTCCTGGAATATGGGTACATGTCTTTTTATTCATTACAGAATTTTCACAAATTTATGTCAACGATTGTGTATGGCTTGACAGAACTGTAGATTTGTGTGTGGATGTTTGTGGTTGTTCAACAATGAATGTATCGACAGTCTTATGAAGACAAATTGAAACTAATGTGGTTAAAACGTAGAAAATGCAATAAAAGAAACAAACGGCAATCTGAGATAAAATGACACTCACTCTCACTGCAGATTTAACAGTTCTGAGAGTGTGAACGCGCATGAGAAACTGTGACATTTGTAATTCTTGTATGTCTTGCTTTCCCCCACCCCTCACCTCCATGCATTACGCATTGTCCCTGCAAATTTATGCCAATTCCTTGTTACAACAGTGGTTGCAGTGCTTTTTTGCAGTCAAAATGGTGGAAAACATTGACAATTCTGTCCCAAAAATGTCTAGTCCCACACCTTGATACAAAAATTGCAGGCACTACATAGTAAGGGGATAACTATCAATTAGTCGAGATAGAATATGTTTTATATACTACTTGTCAAATTTAGTTCTTGAGTCACGACACTTTTTAACAGACTGAATAAATTATGTCAAACATGGTAATTTTAAAATAATCTCTCTCTTTTCCAAAATTTCTGCAGTCACAAATGAGTGTGGGTAAAGTAGGGACATGAAACTCCTTGTGTTTATAGGTAGCCTCTCATTATTAAATGCCTGTGTACATTTGCCCCAAATGCACATTCTGATCTCAATGCCCTCCTTGATGACAAATATGCTGTAGATGTGGGGGACAATGTTTTTCTCATCAAACATAATTTTATGCTTGAATCTGAGGCTGTGCAGCTGCAAATATTTAATATTAAGAAGATGTTCTTCGCACCATTCTGAAACTGAATTGTGAACTGACGAACATAGCGTTTCCTTCATACACAACAAATGTTTTAAATTCCAGAAGCCCTGAGATACAACTATCAAAGATTTCAATCTATCTAGCAGTATATATAAATTCCTGGCTATGTGTATTATGTCACTGTTATGTAGATTTGCCAGTCATAGACAAACTGTTGTTTGTAAAAGGAAGCCACACAATCAACCATAATTGTCAGTAGTTCTTAACAGAGAGTAATTAGAAATAGAGATCTGGCATTGAAAGAAAACTGAATCTATTTTGTGCATTAATGTCATCATGAGAAACATTCCCTGTTCAGTGTAATCTATAAGTTTAGACACAATGTCTAGGGCATTTAATTCTCTGAATGTCTCCGTCTTTAAGATATTGATTTTATGTGTTATAATTAAGTTGCTTCACCTTGCATCTTAATCTTTCTCCAGTGTTCACTTTCTTCCTTTTATTTGATGTGTCTGAAATGTGTGGTCATTCTTATTTAGCTAGAAGATGTGCGTTGGAAACTGGGTCTGCAGATGGCATCAGATGTTCAACTTAAACAGAAGATTCCAAAGGCTACCTTTCAATTTGGTTTACTGTCAGATTGTGAAGGAGAAAAAATTAAGGAAAATATCTCATTGGAATTCACTCATGATGAATTGTTTGAATTTCACAAGAAGCTGGAAGCTATTCAAAGCCAACTGGACGCTCTTAGATGAAATGGAGAAGAATAATCCAGAGTTTTTAAAAAGGATTAAATCTGTGTTCTCTTTTTATTATATAATATAACTGATTCACTTCTGTTTTATTTAATAAAAATACGGATATTACATTCAGATCAAGTATTTGTCTCATCATCTCTGTGATCCATTATCTCCCTGTAAATAGCATGACTACCTTTATGGTAAGTTAAAAATATAAGAAACCAAATAATTTTTCGCAATATGTAAGTTATGTCCTAATAATGTGGACATACTGTGTGCTCTTTCTTCGGTTTTGAGAGTAAATTGTTTAATGAGAATGGTGGCTAAACAAAATAAGAAGAAAATTGGCTAGATTTTTGTGGAATGTGGCAGCAAGCTATGCTTTACAAGTGCTTGTGTCCTAAGAAGAAACTTTTTGAATTGATGTTATTTATTAAAAACTGTCTGTAGTTCGGCTAGGGTTAAAAGAAAGTGTATATGAAACTAAGACTTTTTTGTCATTTAGGAGGTAACATTTGGTCGTGAAGCTTTGAGTTATGATAGTGAATGTTTCAATGTTTTACTACATGTATGTTTCCAGTGACTAATCTGAAACTGCACTATTTTATCATTTACACTATGTAAAACTGTGGCCAAAGTTAATACCAAAGAACACATGCAGTACATATATGTAATAAATATGTTTTACATTAACACTTAGTAGCTTGAAAAACTGCAGACAAAATTCTGAGTCCAAGTATGGGAAGTGCACTGGAAGTGTCACGATTGAGCAACAAATACTGTAACACCTCAATGCACTACTTTGTTTTCACCCTTGTGACAACTCCACAACTGACTGATCTCCAAAGCTGGTACCCAAAGATTGATTAGTAGTAGAATGATTTAGTATGTGTTTCCATCAATGAACAGGTGAAAACCCAGCAGTCAGTTAGTACTGGAATACCAAGTTTCCCATACCAGTTTACCTCGTTGCATGAAGACAATGTGGCTGCAGAATGGACAAAAAAACTAACAAGAGAGTTATCAATTTTGGCCATGGAGAGCCCAACAGATCTAACATCTCGAAAGTCGTGAATCAATGCAGTCAGCTATATGCAATTTTTCCTCATCTTCCACAAAACTTTTGACCCAACAGCCATTCGGCGGTGTTCCTGTATCTGCGAGCACTGCCAGCACCACCACAGCGCTATGGTTTTGCCACGCCTGCTGCGCTGGCCTATGGGTGCTAACGGTTGTCCTATAAAACTGGCAGCACAGGGGCTCAAACCACAGTTGTGCTCACAGTGTTCGTGATCATTTATCTATTAATCATTGCTCTGGTCGCTGATAGTTGATACGTCTTGGTATCTGATGTAGTTTTGCTCTCATTCTTTGTATTTCACCTTGTGGTCTGTGTTATCTGTGATCCCTGTTGTGTGTGTCTGCGTAGTATTGGCGATTCCCTGTTCATGCCGTTGGCCGGTGCAGTCTTTTCTCACTCGATTCCGGGCACTAGAAGCACCATACCTACATTTATTAACAAAAGTACAGTCGTGTGGCTTTCTTCCTCTCCCCTCCCCCTCCCCCCTGTGATGTTTTGGGGTAGAATCAAACCGCAAATCATGATTATTCCTTGTGTGAATGTTTTACATTGATGGCTGTGCCATTATTGGGACACCCATCACTTTTAGCTCGTTTCACAACCTTTCCCTCAACCTTTTAGCTTAATTACTTATGGTCCTATTTTAGTATTTGACCTCCACTTCTCTAAAGTTTGAGGAAGAGCAGTTTCCATGGTGCATAATCTATCCATTGTGATCTTCTGCACCTGCTATTAGAGTGGATTTATGTTCACTCCTGAAATCCAGTACTGTAGCTGATGTCATGGGGAGGGGTGGGGGGGGGGGGGGGGGGGTGTTATCATATAACCTCATGGCTCCCTTACAGTGCACAGGTTGCAATTCTGATGCATGAGCTGAAACCTTCACATGTACGTTGAGGATTGGTGCCTATCTATTGTGGGGCAGCATGACTTTGCATAAGGTCTACTATGCCAAGTAGCCTTTGCATGGTGGAGTGGCGACCATAGGGAGCACCTCCAGTCAGAGTGAGTGGATCAGGGCGGATGATCTGCAAAGAAACATATCAAAATCATCTTTATTGGTGGGCATGTTAGCATGGCCTCTTTGCTGGACAGTAAGCAAGATTTCAATACAGAGGCTTACAATACCGAGGCAGTTCCATCTTTGGCCTCACACTGGAATGAGGATTGGGCAAGGAGAAATGGAGGTGTACAGCTCACCCAATTCTTGGTATGTGCCAGAACTGATGGAGAATCTTTTGAAACACCGAAATCACCTGTTTTTCATCAAAAATATTGAGGATCAGTTCAGAAAAGTTGCTGCAATAAAGATGATAAATGTGTCTTTGCTGAAGAGAACACTGAATGCTCACCAATCACAGGCATTTCAGGCCTGTAACTAGCTCTGGGATATAACAGTTACCCTCCTCATAACTAACTCAGTTGTTCATCAGCTCCAGAGAGAACCTAAGGATAATAGGGTGGACACTGGAGCTTTCATCC
This sequence comes from Schistocerca gregaria, assembly GCF_023897955.1. Classification (NCBI taxonomy): domain Eukaryota; kingdom Metazoa; phylum Arthropoda; class Insecta; order Orthoptera; family Acrididae; genus Schistocerca; species Schistocerca gregaria. Next base: position 197,073,756 of record NC_064920.1, read on the forward strand.
TAGTCTTCGATGGAAATGTTTTGCCTGAAAAAAATAAGGTCATAGTTTACATGTGTGGTGTCAAGCTATATTTTCCTCCTCCTATGGCATGTTTTTGTGCCAGATACTTGGATACATGTCCTCCTGCTGTATTAATAATGCTACTTGTAAGGTATGTGGGAGGACAATGTGTAGGGGTAACCCTTGCGAACAATCCTCTACATATGTAAACTGCCTAGAACACCTTCCTCTTCATCCACTGACATGTTCAGTTTTCAAGGGGGAGAAGAAAATACAAGAATATAAATTACTTGGCTATCAGTCTTATCAAAACACTAAGAAAAAGTGTGAACCATTCTACTCAGTCAGTATTACAGCGAAATTTGTGCCACAATTCACAACAAGCGTGCTGACATGGTCTCAAATAGCAAATCCTGACCCTAGTGAGATGTCAATGCCTGTTTTTCAGTCAGGAAAGGGGACATCAGCTCCCTCGACCTCCATAACCACAGCACCACTGATAACCACCCCATTGATGCAGTCAGTGTTGTCTTTTCCTCCTCCAGCATCGTCAGGGAGGAGGAAACCTGTCAAGATGACTCCCCTTCTTCCATGATAAACAGTCTATCATCACCCAGTAGTTGTCAGAGCCACAGACTTTGGGTCACAGAAAAGAATGGTCCTCTTCTGTCCCTGGAATCAAGACAGGAAAATCCTCACTTACAATGAAATCTTACGGAGGCAAGAAGGATAAGTCAAAAATTTAATGGAGTTCTGCTGTTCCGGTCAATCCAGCTCCCATCTCATCAAGGTCGAGCCTATGAATACTGGTGAAAAAGCACACATTCAGGTGGATCACGGTTCAATAGCAGTGTAGTTCATACTCCCATTTCCCCCTTTTAATGCTTTCTCAGTCTGCTGTCTCTCCCATGGAACTGTAATGAGTGCCATAACCATCTGGCTGAACTCAGTCAATTAATGACTACTTACTTCGCAGTTGGCTTAGAACTTAGGGAGGCACTGTTCTCAGAAGCCCAGCCCCCTACAATTTTTAAACTATGAATCTTATTGTAAAGATGTTAATGCCAGAGGGCATCTGGAGGCAACTGCACACTCATACGCTCTTAATCCTTTCAGTGAGCAGGTACTACTAACTACTGCAGGAGCATTGGCTATTCATGTCTGCCAACAATCCTTTGTGCGCAACCAAACTGCATCCATCAGGGGCCCAGTAATGGAGTAGTTAGTTTCAGAACTATAAGTCTGCCCCTTAATACTGGAGCATGCATTGCAGAAGGCCCATGGAATGTTCTCAGCCATTGGTATTACACTCTTCAGCCCAAAAATTTCACCCTTAGTCACTGGTCCATATAGCAGTCTTTGTGATAGTGATCACTTTCCTATCCCTCTCTCTTTCTTGACCCATTGACCAATGGAACATGCACCACATTGGCCATTAGGGAAAGCCAATTGGCAAGCTGTCACCTCAAAAACAACAGAAAGGTATACTGAAGGAGCACAATGTGCTATTGACACAATTATAGACTTTGTGGAAGCAACAATGCCCTGTTCTTCAGGCTCTTCATGACAGACACTAGTGCCATGGTGGTCCTAAGAAACAGTTGCAGGTATCAAGAATGTCACAGAGCACTTCAGGAACATGATCGGCATCCCTCTACAGAACATTCAACAGCATTCAAGAGACTTTTAATGAATGTACAGTTTTTAATAAAGAAGAGAAAGCAGGACTGTTGGGAACAGTGTATATCATCTATGGAAACACACAGTTCATCGCCTCTCGAACAGACTAAACTCAGCCTCACAGTGATGACATATGTACTGATCCCATGGTTATTTCTGAATGTTTTGCAGCACACTTCGCCAAATTGCTCACATGCTGTATATACCACCTAATTTCCTGGCCCATAAACTTTTGGCGGGTCGAAACTCATCACAACATGCACAAGGCTTTGAATTGTATAGTGTGCCATTTAGTGAATGCAAGTTCTGCAGCACTTAGTAGAATGTCAAGACACAGCAAAAAATAATCCATATTCAAATGCTTAAAGACATTAGCAACAAAAGCCTAAAAACATCTGCAGGATTTTTAGTTATATTTGGCAAGAGAGACGATTTATGCCCCAATGCCAGGAGGTATTATTATTCATAGCCTGAAGCTGGGGAAAGACCCTCAAATTTTGAATAATTATTGACCAGTCTATCCAAAAGACAGGCTGTGTAAATTATTCGAAAGAATGGTCCACCAACAACTGTGATGGAGTGTGTAAGCCAGAGAACATACATCCCAGTTTCATAGGGGCTTTTGGGCATTCTGGTCCACCACGGACTAACTGATTCATCTGGAATCTGCCGTGCACAATGCTTTCATGCATCGCCAACACCTGACCGCTGTGTTCCACAGAAGGTGTACAATACCACCTGGCATCATCGCATCCTGTCTACACTGCATAAGCGGGGCTCCCAGGGCTGTTTACCCATTTTTTATTCAGAATTTCCTATCCCTCTAATGATTTCAGGTCCAGATAGGTTTGACCCTCAGTGACCAATATACACAGGAAAGAGAAGTCACTCAGGGACTGATTAGGAGCATAACCCTCTTTGCCATCATAGTGGCATTGTGAACCCATGGTCTCACTCTAATTGTATGTGGATGACTTTTGCCTGTATTACAACTCTTTGTCATTGCACACCTCAAAGTGCCAACTTCAGGAGGCCATACAGAAATTATATAAGTGGCCATGAATCGTGGATAGCAATTTTCTCCCACAAAAATTCACATCATACACTTCTATCAACTCAGAAACTGTGCATTCATGCCAAGAATATTTCGTCAGTAACCAGTTACTTCAAATTGTCAATATTTTTAGGCATATTCTTTGGTGGTAAGTAAACTTGACTGTTCCATGTACGCCAGCTCATGGCAAATTGCATTAGGAAGCTTAGTATCATTAGATTTCTCAGCAGCACTTCCTGAGGCACAGACTGCATAGTTTTGAATTTTTATAACGTTACTTCTTTCCGCTCTAGCAATGTTTGTTGATGCAAAAAATGCCAAGTTGCACCATGGTTTGGAATCTGTGTTAAATTGTAGGTATCTTTATAACTGGGTGGGTAAGTCAGTTCAAAGGAAGGAGGAAGGCAACTGCATACCACCTCCAATAGGACCATGGCTAATAGAGCAAAATGTTGTTGAAGTCAGTCTTCGGATTGAGGACAGCTTTACTTTGCTTGATTTTTTTTTTTCCCAGCTGGACTATGGATTTGTTGCTTATGAGTCAGCATCACCATCGCTATCGAGCTTGTTAGACTCTGTCCACCACAGTTTCCTGAGGTTGGCAACTAGAGCCTTCTGTAAGAGCCCTGCAGACAGCTTCCTGCCAGCAGCTGATATCCCATCACCATGACTACCCACATTGGACATGCATCTACGCGGATGGATCAGCGGTCAATGATGAGGCCAGTTTTCCTTTTGCAAGCACCAGGGGGAACAAAAAGTATTATTGCTGATTACAGGCAGTGTATATACTGCAAGAATGGTCGCTATATCGTAGCACATTAAAACTCGCACTACAAAGGACTTCCTGGTTTGGAGTGGCACCATGAGCTGCTTACGACACATATCTCAATACTACCCGAAAAAACTTTTTGGTCACTAACATTCAAGACCCGTTCATTGATCTCCGCGTTCCAGAGTGATAGTAACATTCATCTGGATACTGCACCACACAGGTATCCCAGAGAGACAAACTTGGACTGCTGCGCACAGGCTTATGATTGCAACTGCAACATCAAATTTTGAAAACCTGGGATATGGAATTGCAGACTACCATGACCCTCAAGAGTTGATAGCAATAAAAGGCACCACAAAAAAACATGGCATACTTATATCCATACCTCTGGGAAAGATGCCATCATACTGTGCTGACTACGTGTTGGTCACAAGGCTTACTGATGAGTTCCTCCTGCGTCAAGAGAACTCTGCTGAATGCAGCTGTGATAACCATCTCATGATCATCCTAATCCTCACATAGCCCTTCTGGCTGGCTAGAGATGAGCAATCGACCTCACTACCACAGATATTTACGGACGATGCTTTACCAGCTACCAAATTCCTATGTTCCATGAGAGAAAGTGGATTTTATAACGAAATTTAATGCCTCTTTGCATCCAGTGTCTGGTGCAGTTGTCAGTAGAGTACCTGTCATTGTGGCATGTGAGCCGAGTGACCTCGGGGTTCTTTCACCCTCTGCACTGTCATGCATTTTAAACTTTTATGTACATGTTACATTTATGTAAGTGCTTAAGCTAATTACCTCGCTAGTCTGTCCAATCTGCATTTTCTCATGCTATTTTAGTTTCTCGTGCCCATTTTATCTGTACTGAACGTGATACCCTTCTTGGTGCATCCTTCAGAGACCAGCTACAATCATTAGCTGTTAACTCATACAAATATTTGGGTGTCACAGTTTGTAAGGATATAAAATAGAAAGATTGCATGAGTTAAGCGGGTGGCAGACTTCATTTCAGTCAAGGGCACTGGAAAAATGCCCTGTTGTTTGACCCATCCTAGAATATTGGTTAACAGGGACATTGAAAATATATAAAGAAGACCTATATGAATTATCAGGGGTTTATTTGACCCATGGGAAAGAATCATGGAAGTGCTGATAAACCAGAACCATCAAATGCTTGAAAATAGATGCCAACTATCCTGAAAGCCTACTTACAAAGTTTCAAGATTCACCATCACGTGCGAATTCTAGAAATAAACTGCAGTCCTCATATGTATCACCCCTTTAGGGACTTCAAATACAAGATTAGATTAATTAAACTGCACACAGAAGCATTTAGTGAATCATTCTTTCCACACTTCATACACAGTCAGAATGGTAGGAAGTTCTAATAAGTGACATGATTGAAGTACCCTCCACCACGTATCTTAAAGTGGTTTTAGAGTGCAAACATAGAACAAAGAATGCTGAGGATACATTAACGGAAATATAACTTTTGTATGAAGTCACCAATTTAGGGGGGGGGGGGGGGGGGAGGGAGTAGTGACAAAATGAAACTGAAAGTGAAAATTTATGTTTGGATAAATTTTTGGGTTATGGCTAAAAGTCAGTCTCCAGCATATCTTTCAGTATGGTTGTCACAGATAGTGGGAGGGATTGTCTGAAAGTTGGAGGATAGACTATAGGCATGAGAGTAATGTAGTGTGTAGTGCAAGAGATATAGTTGAACAAGTTAGTTTGTCATTTGCTCTTTAATTAGACACAGTGTTTCCTATTCTGAAGATGGTTTAAGAAGCCAGGAATGAAGAGAGAAGAGGTCAAAATTCTTTCAAATAATTAGAGACTGAGCACAAGCTAGGATTACAGAAGTATGGTAAAGGAAATCAAGCATATTGTCATGTGAGGAATCATCAGCAGTAACCAAAATTGATTTAGGGAAATGTGGAAATGGTAAATATTAATGCCCAGTTGGGGATTATTTGAACCCTGCACCTCTAGAAAATGAGTCTAGTTTTCTAACCAGATCACCGTCTCACTCAGTAAAGGAATGAAAGTGAATTGAGTGTTAAAAGCAAGTAAGAAAGGGAATGATGAGTGAAAACCTCAAGATTGAAACAACCTTTGCTATTGCCAGTAATGAACGAGTGTTGATGCTCTGTTTTTCAAATTGCTTTTTTAAAGTATGACAAATGGTACTCGCATGGTAGTTAAGATTCAAAATCATCTGTAAGAATTCAAGAAAGAGAATCATATGTATGAATATCCATTGGAGAACCAGATATTGTACCATACTAAGATGCTTCAGTTCCATAGTAGATATAGATGGTGTAGCATAATTAATAACAAAAACTGACATGGTTGAAAGCACACGATGATAAAAACAAAAATATTCCAGGAAATATGGGTCTGATATTGAGCCACTTGAGAGGTATCTGTAAATGTTTGGTTACAAGCTGCCTCTGACACCATTAAAAAATAGTGTCCTCGTTATATCTGTAAAGTACAATTTTCAATTATTTTTCCATCTAATATTTTAATCATGGACTACCTTAACAAGAATACAGTGCTGTTCCTGCACGAAACAATTTATAATTTATTGTACACACATACAGTGTAAAGGAGATGGTCCAGGTGTCCTCCTCCAATTTCAGTGCAATACTGCACCAGTGTCTGCAGTGAATTACAGATTCTTTTGAACATCCCCCAATCATCTCATATATTTTGACAATATTGCACAGTTTGCTGTTCTAGTTCTTCAACTGTATAAGTAGATGTGCTTTGCACTTCACTTTTGAGATGACCCACACAGAAAAATCCAGAGAATTAAAGTCTGGGGATCTTGGAGGTCAAGGTACAGGCCCTGCTCTACCGATAAATGCTGGACAGTACTGGCACATTGAATGTCATCTTACACACAGAAGTAACAATAATGGAAATTCCTGGATAGAAAAATATGCGAAATTAGGGATAGGCAACCACTTACTGTAAAGGATTGGGGTGTCACGCACAGAGACACATAATAGAAAACAGTTCTGAAGCTTTAACCTTTCTAACTGAACTAGCATTCAAGCTCTTGTTCTTTTTCCAGTAAGGGTAGGCGTACACATGTGATTCCCCCCACCCACCCATTCTCTCTCTCTCTCTCTCTCTCTCTCTCTCTCTCTCTCTCTCTCTCTCTCTCTCTCTTCTTCTTCTTGTGGAGGGGTGGAGAGAGAGAGAGAGAGAGAGAGAGATATGCCCAAACATAAACAAACATACTTGTGATACCAACAGTGTACATTTGGGTGTCTGTGTGGTTGTATACATGTACTATTACTAGAAAAAGAGCAAGAGCTCAAAAGCTAGAGTTAGGTAAGTTGTTGCCCTTCCATTATTTTACCTATTTTTTTACATCAGAGGTAAAATTTGCTTGTGCCAATCATGCAGCTTGTTTGCAAATTTTTAGTAGAACATATTTGCTTCTACTACCATATATGGTACATATGCGAATAATCTGTGCCATTGAATAATCTGTGCTCCATAATTTTAAGATACAAAAAAAAAAGAAATATTGGATTTAATTTTTGTTTTATTTACAAAAAATCCGACATAATGTTTCTATTCATCGTCACTTTCATCATCACTAGCTAAAGAACGTTTGCTGTCATACCTTCCCACAGAGCGTCGCCCTCGGTTCTGTCGAGTGAATTTGTGGTAACACATTTTTTGAAGGATTTTTTCACCAGTTGTTGTCTGCGGGAGTTGTCCAGGACTAGCATGTCATGTACGAGGGCATTTCAAAACGTAAAGATACAATGGCTCACAGTCCTTAAATAGAACATTTATTTAGAAAACATCAGTTACATCTTATTACCTGGATTATTTGTTATTTTTCGACATAATCATCCCTGTTATCCAAATATTTGTTAAGTTGGTGCACAAGCTTTTGTATCCCACAGTCATAGAAGGTTGCTGCCTATTGTTGGAACCACATTTAAACTTCACCTTTGATCTCTTCATTGTCGTGGAATGATTTTCTACTAAGATGTGACTTCAGGTAATGGAAGACATGGAAGTCGGTAGGCGCAAGGTCCAATACATCCCATTTGGATTGTTTGAGTAGTGCTTTGGTTACAAGCACTGTGTGAGGCCAAGCGTTGTCATGAAGCAAGCGGGCTCCACTTGTCAGCATTCCCCTGCGTTTGTTTTGAATTGCCCTTCGAAGACGTTTCCAAGTCTGGCAATATGCAGCAACATTAACTGTCGGTCCAGCAGACATAAATTCCAACAGGAGAATGCCTTGTCTGGCCCAAAAAACAGAAGCCATGATTTTCTTCGCTGAAATCGACATTTTGCATTTCTTGGCTTTAGATGAATTCGAATGGTGCCATTGCATTGATTGTTGCTTGGTTTCAGGTGTATGGTGATAAACCCACATCTTGTCACCTGTCACAATGTGATCAAGGAACTCATCACCTGCTTCAGCATAGCATATGAGGAAGTCGAGTGCAAAGCCCATCCTTTTCTTTTTGTGTTCTTCCATTAAAAGTTAGGAACCCATCGCGCACTCAATTTCCTGTACCCTAACTTGACAGTCAGAACATCATAAAGAGTTGTCATTGATACGTCTGGTATGATCTGATGCAATTCTTTCAATGTGAGATGTCTATTCACACGAATTGCTTCCTCTGTTCTCCGTAGAAGGGCATCGAAGGTCACAGGTGGCCGACCTGTTCTTTGTTCGTCATGAACATCGGTCCTACCTTCAGAGAAACGACGACACCCTTTCGTTATATTTTGTCGATTCATAATGTTCCCATAAACAGAAACAATTGCTTTGTGAATATCCGCTGGTCATTGACTTTTTGCATGAAGAAAACGTATGACAGAGCACACTTCGCATCTGGCAGGATTCTGAATCGGCGCAGCCATTTTAAACATGACCTACTCCAACCAGAAGCAACGTTCAACTGCCGAATGACCAAGGAGAAGGTTAACACCAGTGTTGCCAACTTGCTTGCCAAAACTCTTTGTTTCCTCTCGCGTATGGTGTATCTTTACTTTCCGAAATACCCTCGTACATTCAGTAATGCACCAGTGCAACGTTGCCAAACATGCATCAAGCAGTTAACCACAAGATCATTGTCCTTCTACCCTTTTTTGTGCCCTATCACCAGTATGTCTTTCACTAATATTTTTGGAATAGTTTTCCTTATAAATATCACAGAACGGGAGTAGCTTTTGTCCATCGCCAGTTACACACATCATCACTTTACACCTTTAGTTCTCATTGCTGCTAGTTCATATCATGACACTGCATCCCCCTTTCCTGTTCACAGTGTTCCCAAGCAGCATCTCAAAATAGTCGGATGTTTGATCCATGTTACGAATTTGTGATAATATACAGGAATATTCATGGTACAAATTAATCACATAGCGATGAAAATTCACTACTTTTTCCTTGTACTCACCTGGAAGCTGTTGAGTGATGGAAGTTTGCCTCCAGAAGCCTAATGCATTCTGACTGAAAAATCTTGATAGCCAACCCTGGCTAGCTTTGAAACTGCCGATGCCTAGTTCTTTGGCTAAAGCCATTGCTTTGAGCTGACACATTGTACTTGTCACCATGCATTCGTATTGTCACTCGTCATCTACATAATCACCGAGCTGTTTTTCGAGGTCCTGGTGCTTTGATTTTTGGCCATGAAATGCTCGACAATTACCGTTCATTGTTGAAGTTGTGTTTTGTTTCTTCACCAGTCATGAATATGCCCTTCACTCACACCATAATTTCTTCATGTTGCATGGTTTCCAATGTTCTCTGCTTCTTCAATAATTTTAAGTTTATTTATTTAGCTGTGTATGAGTGACAATGAGAACTTGGAGCTGTAATTAACAAACTAACACAGGTAATACCTCCCTCATAAGGTGCTACTGATATGTCTCAGACTGAGGCCACAACAATGCAATAATTTAACAGGATATATTGTTGGAAGCAGAGTAGCACCAACCTCATTACAATTAATCTGTGCACACCAGTGTTTCATCCTTAAATTTGATATATGTGTGGGTTATTCGTGTATATATGGTAATTTTCACTATTAATTATGAAACATCCTGTATTGCTTTCATTCATCACCTACTGATAAAAACATAAAAGTTGGAAATATGACTTTATCATTATAAGAAGCGCGCGCGCGCACACACACACACACACACACACACACACACACACACACACACACACACACACACACTGTCCAAATAGGCCTTGAAGGGCCAATGGTACGGACCAGCCACCATGTCATCACGATATGAGGATACAGAGGAGCACTAACCAGCGCACCGCTCTCCCAGCCATTGTCAGTTTTAGTGACTAGTGTGTCACTGCGCAGTCAAGTAGCTCCTCAATTGGCCTCACAAGGTCTCAGTGCACTTTGTTGCCAACAGCATTCGGCAGATCTGGACAGTGACACATCCATGTGCTAGCCAAGCCCGACAGCATTTAACTTCACTGGTCTGATGGGAACCAGTGTCACCACTCTGGCAAGGTCGTTGGTACACCATAATGACAAATATCAACTCATCACAAGGAAAAGTACATGAAAAACAGTGGAAATAAGATATTAATAAATAAGGTCAAAAGTGACACATTAAGTAGGTGGAGTGTGGTGTAAGAAAAACTGATGGTGTGAGAGTTGGTTTGGAGTGTATTGTTTGAGCTGGGAATTAATGAAAAATAGATCTGGTCAACTCATACTGAGGTTATGTAAGAACTATAGAATACAGCAATGGTGGCAATTACCTCTGTTAGTCAACAGTAGTTGAATATTATTTAAATAATGCTAACAACGAGTAATTGCCGTTGCCACTGTGGATAAAAATACTGAGAAGCAATGAACTGCATCAACACAGATGGCATTTCAATGTGTCACAAGAATGGACCAGATCCAAAAAGGTAAGTATCAAGTCTTACAATGAAATTATGTTAGCATACAAGTACTTGACAAACTGTAAATGAGACAATTACATCTGGAAGATCATGAAAATAAAATCCAGTTATGTGTGGTCAATTGAAATACAATTATAAAGGATCACAAGGTTATTTGTCAACTGCAGTTAAGAGATTCACAACAGTTTTGCTGCACAAATATTACACACAAGTTACTCTAGACAATGTAACATAGTAAGGAAGATCCATCCTACATATTCTTGTACCTTTCCTGTCATTAATGATTTTTTTCATTAGTTAATCACATTTTGATAATAGCACGTCTTATTTCATTGAAGTTTATTATTCACTGTACAGTTCAATTACTGATGATATTACAGTTAGTTTCCCTGGAAATAATTTTCCTAAAGAAATGTACATACTTTATGAAAAGCTATTGGAGGTAAGGTTTAGGAAGTGGGGAGAATCATGGAAAAGTTGCCCAGAACCCTGGATCATAGCACAAAAGAAAGTTTGAACAAGATAGATGACAACAAAGACAAACCAGGTTTTGTCTTTGTTGTCATCTGGCTTGTTCAAACTGTTGTGTGTCGGTAACCTTTTGTGCTATGACCTTGGAGTTCTGGATGACTTTTTCATAACTCTCCCCATTTCATAAACCTCAACCGTCCTTTTCCTTCCCCCTTCAAACCTTCTACCAGAAGAAGGAGCCACTGGCTCTGAAAGCTAGCACATTTAATTAACTTATGTGTGTTTTCTCCTGCTGCTTCATGGTGAGCAGAGTTTTTGTTTATTCAGCTATATTAAATTTTCAAGAATTGGTTATTTTCATTGATTTATTACTTTGTTGATTAATCAAATTGTTACATTTTATGTCATGGAAATATTTATCAGGCTTTGGGAATCCCCATGTAAGTAGAAACCATTTTCATAAAATAGTACCTATAATTACATCTTTTTTCTGATTATGCAGATCATAGTTAAAAATATTTGCTCTTTTGCCTATTGTATTTTATGTCCCCTTATTATACTATCTTTTATGATAAAATTAACAAAGTAACATCAAATTTTGAATTCTAATGTTTTGTGCTTCTCTAAGCATGACAGTGCTCGAGTCATTCAGCACCAAATAGTCAGATTGAGAACATTACTATGCTGTTCTTGGTTAGCTACTTTGTGTGAGTGTCTCAGCTCATTAACATTATGTAATCAGCCAGTTCATTTATCTATCACTATCAGCCCTTTGCTTTTTGTTCACTTATTGAAAGGTTGACCATTTTGTGACTTAGCCAACAAAAATGTACATTTCATATCTAGCTAGTGTGAATCTGAGAATTTAGCTGTCATTAAGAACTGTTTCATAAATGTTTCTAAAATACTTTCACAACAAGATCATCAAAGCAGACTGCCACAGCAGCCACTGAGTGCAGAATAAAAAGCCATCAAATTTGCACTTGATACCTGGCTTTAGAACCTTTGCAAGAGTGGTTCAATGAAAAGAACTCATAAAAAAGTTTGAGAACAGTAACAGTGAACTAAATATACAGAAAACTGTGATTGAAGTGTTAAAGGTGGCAGCATACAGGAGTGATTCACAACACAATAGCAAAGAGGCCAGAACAGTTGATATTTGAAGACAAAGCAGTATGCATATCAGAGGAATGTCAAGGATGACACTGTGTTGGCAACAAGTCAGTAAAGAAGCAGAAGCAGCGTAGAGGTAGTCAGCCACATTGGAAGATATTTCAGCCATTTGGAAGCTGAGGATATTGCCACCTTAAGTGGGGAGATTCAGCCAATTCTGAGCTGGTTTTATGTCAACAACATGACTTGATGGTCCAAGACAAATTACATCACAGTAGCAAGCAACACAGTAAAAGTTGCAGAACAAAAGTGTTCAATTTAGTTTGCCCATATGAGTTAGTTGACCAGATATCAAAGAGAAAAAACTGGGACACTTGGAGTTTATACTTTCTACTTAACTTCATGACTACACTTACACTTATCTTTCTTGATAGTTATGGTGATGTTTTGAGATTAATAATAGAACTATGATGATGCAGCAGCTCAAAAACCTGTAGCAAGAACATATCTTGATTTTGTGAATTGCAATGGAAAATATAGGTACAATACAAATAAATATAATTCTTTTCTGAAGAAATAAAAATGACGTAAACACTTTTGTATTATTACAAACTGGACATATTTTCTGCAATGTTTAGTCACTTATTGTTTTAAACATGCATAATTTGTTAATCCTAAAAACTATACAATATTATTAATCAGTAGTCAGACACAAATTATACATTTCATCTTAAGATTTACCTAATCTTTATTCCACCTATGCTATATTTATCGTTGGTAGACAGAAAATAATCATAAAATTCTATGCAAGATAAATTGAAATGAGTTTTCACAATAATAATAGTTGTCATTCTTTATTTAACATTTCAATAAATGAACACATGCTCTTTGGAATTTTCATGACACCACTCCTTCTGCGTTTAGTATTCATATTCACTAACAGCAGTAGGTAGTAACTTTGTCCACACAGTTGATCACTTCCTCTTGGACATTTTCACCAGACATCACACTTTCTGAGTTTAATATTCACATTCACTGACTACAACAATAGGTAGTAACTTTGTCAGCATAGTTGATCATCTGCCGAGTTTCAATTTTGAGAGAGAACTGTCGCAGTTGGTAGAATTCTGTCATGACAATTAAATCTGCCAACAATGAGCTACTCTTTCCTTTGGCTGCAGACTGTCAGGCAAGTGATCATACATGCCAAACAATATTCAATAAGCACTGCTAACACATACTGTATTGCTCACAAAATTAATTTCCATATGGCTACAGTCCCATTATGAGAAATGTTTAAGTTATGCTCCTCTATACCTCTTCTGGCACAGGTTTTATTTATATATGTGTTTTTCACAAATATTTAATTAAATAAGAAATATTATTGCACACATTTTGCATCTAGCTTCTCGATTGAAAATCAGAACAATTATGTTATCCAAATGGTTTTCCCAGAATACCGGGACATTTAAATGAAAACTGGGACTATGCTGGCAAAACCAGCGTGTCTGGTCAGTTTAAATATGAATGGCAGAGAACTTGAAAATAGTGTGTTTAATAGTATGGAATAAGGGTTAGAAACCACTGATGAGAAATTTTCAGTTAAAAGTTAAACGTGTATTATATTATTTTATTGAAAGTAGACTGCATAATGACAGTGGCATAACTTTTGACATAGACTAAACGTATAGATACTGAAACAGACATGATTGATGAAATGTCAAGGATATCCCCATATGGAATGCTATGATATTAAGAATGTGAAAATCATTTAGAAGTAATGGAAGGAGTTATATAATATTAAACAACCCCCAAGGACTAAGACTTGATGTGGTGGGGTCCTCAGCACTTAATGATCTAGATGACCAATGTGGGGCAGTATATTTCTAATAGCTGGTCATTTAGTAAGAGGAGTGAAGAAGCCAATTAGTCAGCAACATGTGAGTAGAGTTGAAGCAGCTCAGCGACTTCTGAGATGAGTGAGGATATTAATGTCAATAGTAAAGAAGGTGAGTGAAGTCATTTACTCTTGACAGTGATACCTCAATGGTAGTAAAGGCAGAGAGAATGGTCCACAGCACGACGGACCTAGCGGAAGAGGCAAGCCACCAAGCAGAACAAAAATCCACGCCACGTCTGATTTGCAACAAGCATGATCAGCGTCTCTCCAAATGTTGATAGCGGCTGCAAAAATCAGTATCTTCTGTTACCAAAGTGGTCAGCCATAAAAGACATCTGTTCCCATATTGGGTGACTTGTTAAGACCCATCTGGCAGTTTGATCACAGATGGAACATCCCACAAAAGGCTAACATCTCATCCTAATTTACTTTCAACGAAGGCATGATGATAAACACTGAATGGAAAAGTACTTCAGGAAGTAAACAATCCTTCATCACGGAAACAGTGATGCAACAAGCCCATCGGATTCTGGAGAGTCTAGAACATCGTGTAAGAAAGAGTCAGAGCTTCCTAGAAGTTCTGACATAAGAAGAAACATCTGCTAGGCGCACTGAACATCAACACTTTACTGAAGACTGGGAAACTTAAACAATTGACAGATTTGTTCAACAGACGCAACATACTCATATTAGCACTTCAGGAAACCAGATATGATGGCGAGAACGCTTTTGAATCAGAAGGGCTACAGGATCTATAAAGGAGAACTGGCCATAAAGAATAAAACGAGTCACTATGCTTGGAACAGCTTTCATGGTCAAACAGAATCTAACAGAGTCCTTAACAAATTTTGTGTCCCAATGGAGCGAATATCAGTTCTCTCTTTTAGATCAGCCAACAAGGGCTATATCATCAAAAAAGCATATGCATCCACCAACAATGACAACAGGGAAAAAAATCCAGAGAGAGATGAAAAATTTTGGGAGACACCAGCAAATGAGACATCAAAAATAATAAAACTATTCATAGGAGACTTCAGCACATAGACTGGCAGAGAAGAGAAATACAAGGCAATAGCAGGACATCTTTCTGCACAGCACCAATAAGAATGGAGAAAGGTTCATCAACTTCTGCACTTAAATTCTGCACAATTTCACTTAAAAATAATGTCAGCCTTTTTCAGGAAATTACCAAGGAAAAAGAATACCTGGAGATTTCCTGACACACATTTAGGTTCATCTCAACTGGATCTGTGGCAATAACCTAACAAAACTGTAGAGAAATCATGATCATATTGCTCAGAAGAGGACTAGGCATAGATTTGAACCACTTTTTAACAGAAATCAAAGCCAAATTTCAACCTAAAAAATCAAACCCAAAATTTAAAAAGTCGCTATAACTGACACAAAATTTCTGCTAGACAACAGGAAGAAATTTGTTAAGAATTTGCATGCAAAGAATATGGGAAATTGGGATGAAAACAGAGAAGCAGTGATAGAAAAGGTGAAAGAACTAGAACAACCACAAAGAAGAAGGAAACATAGATGGTGGAATAAGATATGTGATGAAGCAACAGACTCCTTCAAAAAGCAGAGAGACTAGAAAACATTCACTGAGATCAGAAAACAGACCTCAAAAATCATTCAAACAGAGAACTGGAAATGTGACAGAAAACGATTAGAGAAAATAGATACAGATTTCAGACAAAAAAACACTAGGGACTCGTATAAAGTTCTCAAAGAAGAAATAAGAGGTTACATGCCAACAGGACTACACTTCAAAGATTCAACTGGCAAACTGATTACCAGTGGCAAAGACAACTGTGAGTTACTAGCAAAATGCTTCAAAAATCTTCTTAACCGCAAGGAATCAACACAAAGACTAATTTTCAGACAGCCTCAAAAGGAAAACCTCCCTCAGAACAACCATCACTGCATCCAACTGAACTATACAATGGCCAGCTGGAAAACGACAGAGTGCCAGCTGAAGATGAGATATTAGCTGAGATGTGTAAACTGGGAAGGAAGTAGACAGTGAAGTTATTTATGAGATTATTAAAGATTTCTGGTAGAAAGTAAGAATACCGGATGACTGGAAACAAGCCATAATCCATTTGCTACATAAGAAGGGTGACACCAACAACTACCAAAACATATCTCTGGTTCCTGTCATCAACAAAATTACATCCAAACCTCTACTGAATAAGATAGAAGATCAAGCAGAATATACAATTGGCAAGTACCTTGCAGGATTCAGAAAAAGTAGATCATGCCCAGAGGAAATCTTTATCTTGAGAACTATTCTCATGATCAGAACAATGCGTAACGTTAACACAATTGTTACATTCATTGATTTCAAAAAAAAGTATATGATTCTGTAGAGAGAAAGACAGTATTCTGGAAGCAGGTATCAACAAAACCACCAAACATTTAGTCGAACAGAAACTCGCAGACACAACTCCAAAAATTTAATTTATAGCAGAAGTTTCTGAACCCTTCAGAATTAACACAGGTGTTTGGCAGGGCAATGGGCCGTGATTTTGGTCTTAGACAAGGTCATGAAAGAATGGGGTAAAGAACTACAAGAGAAAAATGTCAAAGGAATCCATATAGGAGAAGGAAGAGGAAGATTTAAGGTGAAATTTGTCACTTTTGCTGATGATAATGCAGTAATTTCTAAGGACAAAACAGATGCAGAGATCATGACAGAAACGCTTCAGGAAATTGCAGCTAAAACTGAATTATTAATATCATATGACAAAATGGAATGCACTGAACATAAACACAACAGAGAAAAAATATATGCAAACACAACCCAGAAACATCACAAGATTGGTATGTTTTAAGAATTTGGGAGAAAGGATACAATCAAATGGATTAGATAACACCACAGGGAAGGAAAGGAAGAAGATGGAATTGGCATATAAACACACAATTAAATAATATGCAACAGTAATTAAACTGGAAGCTCTTTATGGGTCTGAACACCCAACACCGAATAAAAGAGGTGAACAAGAAGAACTGGAAAAGAAAGAAAGGAAAATACCTAGAAAAATTTTAGGACTACAAAGGAACAAAGATAACTCTTGGACAAAGAGGAGAAACAAAGATCTATACATAACAATCACAGACACTATAAGAAAGAGGATATTAAAGTTTTACAATCATATTTATAGAATATATGACAATTGGCTAATGAAGAAAATTTTTAATTTCATTCGCAAATTAAAGAACAGCATATGATGGCTGGAAGAAACAAGAAAGGACTTGAGAAATATTAATGTTGCAGAAGACACCATCTAGAACAGGGAAAGTTTCAGGCTACTGATCAACATTGCAAATTTCCTGTCCATCAATGGAATTCACAAACTAGGAGGGTGATGTCAAATGAACAGAGACAGGCCATCAGCCAATGCATGAAGAAGTTCTAGGAAGAATTGTCCAAATTCTGTAATGCTAATAAAAAATTAAAAAAAGAGAGATGAATTATATGAAGAAAGTCAAGGAGTACAGGAAAAGTCTGTGGCTGAGGACATTAAGTTGTTATTGAGGATGATGACTGAACAGGATAAAAATAATAGCGACCTTAAAAATTATATTAAAAGTGATATTAGTAGTTTGAATGCAAAACTGAACAAAAATAGCAGTGGACTTAAGAGGAACATAGTAACTTAAAACCAGATCTGGGCAGTGGTCTTCACAATTTGAGAACTGAATTGTTGAATTGGATCATAAAATAAATATGATCAATTGTGAATGATACAATAAAATTGATGCAGTGAAAGTTTTCTTGCAAAGTAAGTTAGAAAATGTAAACAGAGGCTTACAATATAAAGTAGGTTCAGTCAGTACTGAATATGTATCCAGGATTAAGGAAGTAGAAGTAAATTTCAATAAACGAATGGAAGCTGTTGTTGATTCCTGTCATGCTAAATCTAAGGAAATGATTAAAATGTGTTTTGACGATAGGGATGAACTTCAATTATGGATTGAACAAAGGAAATTGGACTTGAACAAAAAGTACAAGTAGAGGTAAAGTGAGTGAAGAATTAATGTATGCTAGTTAATGAAATTGTTAAAAAAAGGTAACTATCACATTACAAATGCATCAAAAGTTTACTTTTAATTTTAGAAAAGCCATGTAAAACTTTTTATTCATTTATTCAAGTAAGATTTTTATTTATTTATAACATGATACAACTCCTTTATCACGCCTTTGACAATTGGTGTGGACCACACATTTAAGAACTAGTACCTAACATTCTCAGCTCTGATACATGAGACAGTTGAGTGATGGCTTCACAACAGGTATAGTCCAAAATGTAAATCCTACTATATGTGCAATGTCTAATGAAGCAGCCTTTGTTAATTGTAAAGAGTTGAATAATTTCAAACCTTTCTCGTGGTCGTGCGGTAGCGTTCTCGCTTTCCACGCCCGAGTTCCCGGGTTCGATTCCTGGCGGGTCAGGGATTTTCTCTGCCTCGTGATGGCTGGGTGTTGTGTGATGTCCTTAGGTTAGTTAGGTTTAAGTAGTTCTAAGTTCTAGGGCACTGATGACCATAGATGTTAAGTCCCATAGTGCTCAGAGCCATTTGAACCATTTCAAACCTTATGATATTGTTCATCTTATTGATTTACTTAGGGATATGTGGGTGCCTTAGCCAATGGGGTAACATTAGGGGAGTCATTTGGTGCCAGGGGCATGGACATGGAAAGGACTGTGCAGGAACATGGCTCTCCTTTACTTGCCAGCACTTGTACTGCTAAGACACACCTTTTCCACTCTCCCACTAATGTTTTAGAGGTCATATGTTCTCTTCTTTAGGCACCAGTGTATAGTCTCCTTTGAAGATAAACCTCTTCATGGGTCAATTTTTGGAAGTTAAACTTTTGCTGTTCATGCAACCACATTGATCCGAATTCCTACTCCCTTATCTCTCATGCTTGGGGAACTAAAGATTAGCCTAAAAGCTGGACAGAAGAGGGAAGATGTTTGTTTAAGTGGTGTTTAAAGGGAGATGCTCATGGATGGACAATGGAGGTCACAGAGCTTTACAATCCTTGGTTGGCCTTTAAGAAATTATTTTTAGAGTGATACTGATGTAGGAATGAGCAACAGAAGATTTTGAGTAAATTTTGGGGAGAAGAGGGATATGGAACTATAAAACCCCATTGTCATGAATGAGATTAAGTATTTGTACATGGAGTTACATTGTGAATCAATAATAATGGAATTACAAAAGCAAGTCTCCCAAGAAAATGAAGGAATTGCCTTGCCATCTACCAGAAAGAGTACAGTGTGTAACAGGTATATGAGCAGATATTTCTGTTGGTGACTGAGGATGGTGTACTGAACAACACTTTGCCAGTATTTACTTCATTTGCAGACTAATAATTGTAGGTATTAGGAGTTGTATGTTTTTAGATCGTTTAGTGCTTCCAAGTACATTTGGCGAGAACAAGCCATTAATGCTTACATTCTCCTGGGCAGCAGTCAAGTGTAGAATTATGGACACAGAGCAGTTAGTCTATGAAAACATCTATAAATAATCAGGAATGGAAGTTTTGTGTTCCTCAACAGCATGATAACAACTAACTTGGCTACCTACATGAAAGCTATGGTCATAATCGCTCTAGAAAAATAGAAACAAATATACAAGAAACAGTGATGGTTAATTATTTGTGGAGAGGGGTAACAAAAGATTGTATGAATGTGACAAATGTCAGAGCTCAAAAATAAGAAATGTCCTATCGAAAGGTTTGATGCATTGTGTAATTCCCAATGCTCCAATAGAATTAATTGCAGGTGATTTGTTAGGGACATTGCCTACTTCTAATGGGGTGTGCAAACATATATTTGCACTGTTATACTGTCATGTAGAAGAAAATGTAATTAGATGAATGACAAACATTAACTTCACTTAACAAAGGTTTATTCATCACTTGCCCATATAAGAGTGCGAAGCGAACTGCCTCTGGCCAGAACACGTTGTTGTTGTTGTTGTTGTTGTAGTCTTCAGTCCAGAGACTTGTCTGATGCATTTCTCCATACTACTCTATCCTGTGGAAGCTGATTCATCTCCCAGTTGCTACTGTAACTTACATCCTTCTGCATCTGTTTAGTGTATTCATCTCTTGGTCTCCCTCTACGATTTTTACCCTCCACACTGCCCTCCAATACCAAATTGGTGATTCCTTGATGCCTCAGAACATGTCCTACCAATCGATCCCTTCTTCTAGTCAAGTTGTACCACAAATTTCTTTTCTCCTCAGTTCTGTTCAATACCTCCTCATTAGTTATGTGATCTACCCCTCTAATCTTCAGCATTCTTCTGTAGCACACATTTCAAAAGCTTCTATTCTCTTCTTGTCTAAACTATTTATCATCCACGTTTCACTTCCATACATGGCCACACTCCATACAAACGACTTCCTGACATTTAAATCTATACTCAATGCTAACAAATTTCTCTTCTTCAGAAACACTTTCCTTGCCATTGCCAGTCTACATTTTATATCCTCTCTACTTTGACCATCATCAGTTATTTTGCTCCCCAAACAGCAAAACTGATTTACTACTTTAAGTGTCTCATTTCCTAATCTAATTCCCTCAGCATCGCCCGCTTTAATTTGACTACATTCCATTATCCTCGTTTTTCTTTTGTTGATGTCCATCTTATATCCTTCTTTCAAGACACTATCCATTCTGTTCAGCTGCTCTTGCAAGTCCTTTGCTGTCTCTGTCAGAATTACAATGTCATAGGTGAACCTCAAAGTTTTTATTTCTTCTCCATGGATTTTAATTCCTACTCTGAAATTTTCTTTTGTTTCCTTTACTGCTCGCTCAATATACAGATTGAATAACATTAGGGGTAGGCTACAACCCTGTCCCACTCCCTTCCCTACCACTGTTTCCCTTTCATGCCCCTCGACTCTTGTAACTGCCATCTGGTTTCTGTACAAATTGTAAATAGCCTTTTGCTCCCTGTATTTGACCCCTGCCACCTTTAGAATTTGAAAGAGAGTATTCCAGTCAGCATTGTCAAAAGCTTTCTCTAAGTCTACAAATGCCAGGAACGTAGGTTTGCCTTTCCGTAATCTATTTTCGAAGATAAGTCGTAGGGTCAGTATTGCCTCATGTGTTCCAATATTGCTATGGAATCCAAACTCATCTTGCCCGAGGTTGGCTTCTACCAGTTTTTCTATTTGTCTGTAAAGAATTTGTGTTGGTACTTTGCAGCCATGGCTTATTAAATTGATAGTTCGGTAATTTTCACGTCTGCCAACACCTGCTTTATTATTATATTCTTCTTGAAGTCTGAGGGTATTTTGACTCTCCCATACGTTTTGCTCATCAGATGGTAAAATTTGTCAGAACTGGCTCTCCCAAGGCTATCAGTAGTTCTAATGGAATGTTGTCTACTCTCGGGACCTTGTTTCAACTTAGGTCTGTCAGTGCTCTGTCAAACTCTTCATGCAGTATCATATTTCCCAATTCATCTTCATCTACATCCTCTTCCATTTCCATAATATTGTCCACAAGAACATCACCCTTGTATAGACCATTTATATACTCCTTCCACCTTTCTGCTTTCCCTTCTTTGCTTAGAACTGGGTTTCCACCTCATCTCTTGATATTCATGCAACTGGTTCTCTTTTCTCCAAAGGTATCTTTTATTTTCCAGTAGGCAGTAACTATCTTACACCTAGTGATATATGCCTCTACCTCCTTACATTTGTCCTCTAGCCATCCCTGCTTAGCCATTTTGCACTTCCTGTCGATATCATTTTTGAGACGTTTGTATTCCCTTTTGCCTGCTTCATTTACTGCGTTTTTATATTTTCTCCTTTCATCTATTAAATTCAATATTTCTTCTGTTACACAAGGATTTTCACTGGCCCTCATCTTTTTACCTACTTGATCCTCTGCTGCCTTCACTACTTCATCTCTCAGAGCTACCCATTCTTCTTCTACTGCATTTCTTTCCCCCATTCCTGTCAATTGCTACCTTATGCTCTCTCTGAAACTCTGTACAACATCTGGTTTAGTCAGTTTATCCTGATCCCATCTCCTTAAATTCTCACCTTTTTGCAATTTTTCAGTTGTACTCTACAGTTCATAACCAATAGATTATGGTCAGAGTCCACATCTGCCCCTGGAAATGTCTTACAATTTAAAACCAGGTTCCTAAATCTCTGTCTTACCATTACATAATCTATCTGAAACCTTCCAGTATCTCCAGGATTCTTCCATGTATACAACCTTCTTTTATGATTCTTGAACCAAGTGTTAGCTATGATTAAGTTATGCTCTGTGCAAAATTCTACCAAGCGCCTTCCTCTTTCATTCCTTACCCCCATTCTGTATTCACCTACTACGTTTCCTTATCTTCCTTTTCCTACTATCGAATTCCAGTCATCTATGACTATTAAATTTTCATCTCCTGTCACTAGCTGAATAATTTCATTTATCCCATCATGCATTTCATCAATCTCTTCGTCATCTGTGGTGCTAGTTGGCATATAAACTTGTACTACTGTGGTAGGTGTGGGCTTCGTATCTGTCTTGGCCACAATAATGCATTCACTATGCTGTTTGTAGTAGCTTACCCGCATTTCTATTTTTTTATTCATTATTAAACCTACTCCTGCAGTACCCCTATTTGATTTTGTATTTATAACCCTGTATTCACCCGACCAGAAGTCTTGCTCCTCCCACCACCAAACTCAACTAATTCCCACTATATTTAACTTGAACCTATCCATTTCTCTTTTTAAATTTTCTAACCTTCCTGCCCGATTAAGGGACCTGACATCCCACTCTCCGACCCGTAGAATGCCAGTTTTCTTTCTCCTGATAACAATGTCCTCCTGGGGAGTCCCCACCCGGAGATCTGAATGGAGGAGTATATTGCTTCCGGAATATTGTACCCAAGAGGATGCCATCATCATTTAACCATACAGTAAAGCTGCATGCCCTCGGGAAAAATTACTGCTCTAGTTTCCCCTTGCTTTCAGCCGTTCACAGTACCAGCACAGCAAGGCCAATATGGTTAGTGTTACAAGGCCAGATCAGTCAATCATCCAGACTGTTGCCCCTGCAACTACTGAAAAGGCTGCTGACCCTCTTCAGGAACCACATGTTTGTCTGGCCTCTCAACAGATACCCCTCCGTTGTGGTTGCACCTACGGTAAGGGTATCTGTATACTGAGGCATGCAAGTCTTCCCACCAGTTGGAAGGTCCAAGGTTCATGGCCGGGGGAGAGGGAGGGGGGGGGCAGGGGGCAGAACACATACAGTATATATACAGCTACATAACATTCCAGTACAATGATTCTTGACATTTGTGGATATGTACTCAAACTGAATATAGAAATTAAGATTGTACAGACCAGGTGAGTTTTGAACTCACGACCCCTCATGCAGCAATTTAGTATCATAACCACTGCACCATGGTGCTACTTGGCTTCTTCTGTGACATTGCCCCCTGCTTAAGAGAACAGCGTCTCGGTGTTATGTCCTCCTAGTCCGGGAACGGGTCATTGGTGCTGCATACTCCAACTCCCGATGACTGATTCTCGCCCTGGCAGTGATCTTCTTAGAACTTCTTTTGCCGCTATGGTCTTCATCATCTTTCCACTTGTTGCCTGTCGCTGGAGCTTCGAATTTACCCTGGGATGCAGGAATCTTATAGGGCTTCATTCAAAGGACATGGATCATATCTCTGATCTTTTGTTGTCTTGCGTTGGGGTCGAAATCTTCAACTTCATAAGCAACATCAGACAACTGTCTTACAACCTTATAAGGTCCAAGTAGCGCCTGAAGAGCTGCTCAGAGAGACCAATCTTCCGAACAGGAGTGAAGATCCAGACGAAGTCACCAGGCTGGTAGACAACAGGGCAGTGGCACACATCATACCTTTGGCGATCAATTCCTTGAGCCTGCAGCATGTGGAGTTGAGCTAACTGCCAAGCTTCCTCAACTCTTGTTAACACCTGGCCTATGTAGGCATCGTTCACGTCATGAGGATGTAACCGAAACACAGTGTCCATCATCGTAGTCGCCTCACGCTCATGCTCCAGGAAAAATGGCGTAAATCGTGGGTGTCTTTTTTTGCGGTGTTGTAGGCAAATGTCACGAAAGGCTGCACCTCATCCCAGTTGCTCTGCTCAACATTAAGGAACATTGATAGCATGTCGGCCCAGGTCTTATTCAGGCATTCAGTAAGCCCGTTAGTACGTGGATGGTAATTCGATTGAAAAACTTTCCCTCGATCTGTAATTAATGGCCTTGGGGCACAATGTTTTAATACAATGTCTTCCACGATGAATTTGGCTACCTCAGATGCTTCGGCTGTTTTCAGGGCTTTTGTAATGGCATAGCGTGTCAGATAATCAGTGCAAACAATAATCCATCTATTGCCACTAGCAGACATTGGAAATCATCTGCGGAATCAATCCCAACATGCTGGAAAGCCGTTTTGGCTGACGGAATTTGTATGTGTTAGCCAAGTGGTTTCTGGGGAACTGCCTTTCCCCTCTGGCACTCTCGACAGTACGACACATAGTGATGGACAGTCCTAAACAAACTGAGCCAGAAAAATCTCTTGTGGATTCTATCGTATGTCTTAATAAAACCTAAACATCTGGCCTCAAGTGTGCCACAGAATTTCTGTAGAACATCTAAGTGCATGAGTTTAGGAATCACTGGTAGCCACCTCTTTCCAAATGAATCAAAAATTTTCTTGCAAAGTAATCCATTAACCTTAAATTGTCCTTTCACATCCTCTGACTGATGTAAGGCAAGCATAATTTGAGATACCTTGGCGTCATTCTTCTGCTCGGCATAGAGTGCAGCGAGACAGTTACTATCTTCATCAACATCTTGATGGTCTCGCACAGGGTATCTTGAGAGACAGTCGGCATCTTGGTGTTTTCTTCCACTTTTGTACACTATGGTAATGTCATACTCTTGAAGATGTAGGGCCCACCTGGTGAGTCATCCTGTAGAATCCTTAAGACCTGTCAACCAACAAAGTGAATGATGGTCTGTAACAACTGTGAACGGCCTTCCACAGAGATACTGTCAAATTTTGCACATGGCCCAGATCACAGGAAGACATTATCTTTCTGTAATTGAGTAGTTTCTCTCGGCTTTTATAAGTGTCCTATAAGCATAGGCTATAACCTTCTCCTTTCCAATCGAAATCTGCACCAAAACAGTACCAATCCCATACCCACTGGAATCTGTGTGTAGTTCTGTAGGTGCTCTCTCATCATACAGACCAAGTATGGGGTCAATCAACAGAGCTTTTCGCAGCACATCAAAAGAATCGTGTTCAGCACCACACGAGATAAATTTAGCATCAGCTTTTAACAACCCTTGGAGTGGCCTGGTTTTGATACAAAAGTCTTACCAAAAACGACAGTAATAAGAATGTAATCCAAGGAAGCTTCTCACATCTCTAATACTTTTAGGAATAGGAAATTCCATTATAAACCTCACCTTTTCTTGGTCTGGCCTCACACCTTCATTTGACACAAGGTGTCCAAGTATTTTGATTTCTTTTATTCCAAAGAGACACTTTCTTGGATTAAGTTTCAGTCCCCCATGTTGGAGACACTTTAGAACGATCCTCAGTCTTTTTAAATGTTCATCAGATGTCTCTGAGAACACTATAATATCATCAAAATAACAAAAACCCATCATCCATATCAGTTGCTTAGAAGATTATCTATCAATGGATCAAAATCTGATGGTGCATTACATAAACCAAACTGCTTTACCTTAAACTCATAAACTTTCCAATACAATGATCCTTGACATTTATGGATACTTCTAAAATGTACTCAAGCCGAATATAGAAACTAAAATTGTACAATCCAGGTGATTTTTGAACTCATGACCCTTCATGCAACAGTTTAGTATCATAACCACTACACCATGGTGCTACTCGTCTTCTTCTGTGACAATATATCTTTTCTAAACATTTAAAATTACAAACAATAAAAAGTGCTAACATTAGAATAGTTGTGAAAAAATTAGAAACAGATTATTTCCTAATGCATTATTATCATACTACAGCCTACAATTAATGTCAGAAACGTGTGCTCAATGTGGAGGAATATATAAAAGAAAACATATGAAGATTTCATCGTATCTTCCACACGGATACATGAATGAAAGAGTAATGAAGGAAATCAACAGGCTGTGTCATACCTAGCATACTACAAAACACACTGCTTCAGCAAATCACATACAGAATTTTGAGAACATGATAAACAAATTACGAAATGAATCTAAGGATTTTTCTTCTTATGAATTAATATTTGGGGGAAACCTTCTACTAGGGTATGCTGGAAAGTAATGCCTCTGAATTTTTGTGCAAAAGCTCTTAAAAACTTTTTAAATACGACAAATGTTATTAACATTCTACATATTTATTCTTCACCTCTTCATATTTGTGAGCCTCTGCCATTAGAGGGCTGCAAATTGCAACATGTATCATTGTGGTGCCTAATGGTACTACGTTTGTGTGTGAGAAACAGTGTGCTGTAATTGAGGTATGACTTTGAAGAGTTCATCCACACAAGGAGCACCCTCTCTTTCAGCAAGACAATGACAGACCACACATGAGTGCTGCAAATTGACCCTATCTGATTTTCATCTGTTTCTAGGACTTAAAGAACGCCTTCGAAGACTTCACTTTCATAGTATACATCTCTGTAGCTGAGGTTGCTAACAGATGCCTATGTGGTGATCAGACTTAGACCTTCACACACATGCAATATCCCCCGCACATAGTCTGTAAACAGACTTCCAGTGACAGTTATCTCACACCTCCCCATCCTCCTACGACCCCCAAGAACCAACCGTGAAGGAGGGCCACCTTTGCCATCCAGTACCACCTGCGACCGGAACAACTAAGTCACATCCTTTGCCAGGGCTTTAATTACGTGTCATAAAGGCCTGAAATGATGGTCATCCTACCTGAGATCCTTCTTACCTTTCCTAAACTGGTGTTCCATCGACCACACAACCGCCACAAAATCCTAGTCCATCCCTATGCCACATACAATCCCAACCCCTTCCCACATATCCCTGTGGAAGACCCAGGTGCAAGACCTGCCCAATCTACCCACCCAACACTTTCTATTCGAGTCCTGTCACAGGTTAATCCTACCCTATTAGGAGCCAAGCCACCTGTAAAAGCAGCCATGTCATTTACTAGCTTTGTTGCTATATTGCACAGCTTTTTATACTGGTATAACTACCAACCAGCTGTCCACCAGGATGAATTGCCACCACCAAACTGTGTCCAACTGCAAAGTAGACCACCTGGTGGCAAAACATGCAGCTGAACATAACACGCTTGATTTCAATGATTGCTTCACTATTCGAGCCATCTCAATCCTTCTCTACACCACCAGCTTTTCTGAACTGTGCAGATGGGAGTTATCCTTACAACACATTCTCTGGTTCTATAATTATCCTGGACTCAAACTATGGTAATAACGTAACATATTGTCCCCACACCTCTCCACTGAATAGTTTCCACTCCCCTAATCCTATCTCCTTACCATTCTCTTCTACCACTGTCTGCCAATGCAACCAACCATTGTTCCACATTCCTCTCTGTTTTCATTCTGTTTTCCGTCAACAAAAGCAAAACGAGGGTAATGGAATGTAGTCGAATTAAGTCTGGTGATGCTGAGGGAATTAGATTAGGAAATGAGACACTTAAAGTAGTAAATTAGTTTTGCTATTTGGGGAGCAAAATAACTGATGATGGTCAAAGTAGAGAGGATATAAAATGTAGACTGGCAATGGCAAGGAAAGCGTTTCTGAAGAAGAGAAATTTGTTAACATCGAGTATAGATTTAAGTGTCAGGAAGTCATTTCTGAAAGTATTTGTATGGACTGTAGCCATGTATGGAAGTGAAACATAGATGATAAATAGTTTGGACAAGAAGAGAATAGAAGCTTTCGAAATGTGGTGCTACAGAAGAATGCTGAAGATTAGATGGGTAGATCACATAACGAATGAGGAGGTGTTGAACAGAACTGAGGAGAAAAGAAATTTGTGGCAAAACTTGACGAGAAGAAGGGATCGGTTGTTAGGACATGTTCTGAGCCATCAAGGAATCACCAATTTAGTACTGGAGGGCAGCGTGGAGGGTAAAAATCGTAGAGGGAGACCAAGAGATGAATACACTAAGCAGATTCAAAAGGACGCATGTTGCAGTAGGTACTGAGAGATGAATAAGCTTGCACAGGATAGAGTAGTATGGAGAGCTGCATCAAACCAGTCTCAGGACTGAAGACCACAACAACAACATCAGAAAGTCAACTGTGGTCTAATTCATGGTTCTGTTCTAGGCACTCTGCTCTTCTTAGCTCTTATTAATGATTTTTCCTAACTATCCAACAAGAGCAAAATCAGTACTTTTTGCAAACAATATGAGCCTTTTTATCAAGGGAGTTAGTGAAGCTGACCTACAACAAAAAATAACTGCAACAATGAATGAAGTAGCTGAATGGTTTGAGGAAAATTACTTAATTATAAATGTCAAAAAGCCACTTGGATGAATTTTAGACTCATAAGGAACAAAGAAAAAATTACATCGGAGTAGAGATTGGAAAATGTCTAACAGGACAAATTTCTTTTACAAAAATTTTAGTTGCATGGCTGGACAATAACGTGAGATGGAAAAAACATGTTGAACTGTTGAATAAATAACTTAGTAAATACTGTTATATATTAAGAAACTTAAAGAAAACTGCAAGTTTGAAATAGTACTATGTGCCTATTACTCTTACATATTCACTCATCTAAGATATGGTATTATATTTTGGGGGAATACAGGTTTCACAAAAAGTTGCTTTAAGCTCCATAAGAGAGCTATTAATATTCTGAAGATGTTGCCTACAGAGATCCATGTACATGACTCTTTACAGAGTTGAAAATTTTGACACTCCCTAGTTTATTCATCTATGAATCAGTATGTTTCCTCAAGTCAAATCAAGAATTCTCTTCTCTAAGCAGTGAAGTACACAACTACCAAACCAGAAACAGGCATGATTTCCATAGAAACATACATTCAAAATGCTGTACCAAAACAGTGTGATGTATCTACCCAAAATAATATTCAATGCCTTACCAAAAGGGAAAAAATACAAAACTTACATATGTTTAAAAACGAATTAAAGGGGCTACTGTTAGGTCAAAGTTTCTACAATGTTGATGAATTTCTTTGCTATCTAAACAGATAGTACTCATATTTTGATTTTTTTGTATAAATCTTTGTTTTTTTTATTTTGCATGTAAAAAGAAGACAAGATACATAAAGTTTAATTACCTTAACTGTTAAAAATATAAATTGTCCTCTCTCTCTCTCTCCTCCTAACTCCATATGACGACAATTCCTGTATCATGTATGTGATAAAAGGGTGATAATGAATTGAATTGAATTTTTTTATTGAATAAAGTTCTGTAATTCTTCCTGATTCTAAAAATATATGCTTTATTTATAGTACCTCATCATCCAATGCTGTATTCCTAACATAAATAGGGACACACCTAAAGAAGATCCCATATGTTGGTGTACTTGTCAGACTGCTCCACATGGAGATTAGCCTTCTTGCATTGATTGTCCTCCCCACACCTATGGGCCCCACAATTGAAATAAACATTGAGGATGAGAGATGGTTGCCATAACAAAGTTCATTGTTCTGAAGTGTATTTCACAGTCTGGTGTGATCACAGGGAGTTGTTGTTGTTGTGGTCTTCAGTCCTGAGACTTGTTTGATTCAGCTCTCCATGGTGCTCTATCCTGTGCGAGCTTCTTCATTTCCCAGTAACTACTGCAACGTACATCCTTCTGAATCTGTTAAGTGTATTCATCTCTTCGTCTCCCTCTACGATTTTTACCCACCATGCTGCCCTCCAATACTAGATTTGTGATCCCTTGATGCCTCAGAATATGCCCTACCAACCAATCCCTTCTTCTAGTCAAGTTGGACCACAAATTCCTCTTACAGGGAGTGTAACAACACAAACAAAAACTGGTTTCAGGTTTTCAGGAATGCTTTCTCCACTGTTGTCTATATAATCTCTTAAGCTTTCTGTTACATTTGGATAAGAAAGAACAAAATGCTCACACATTTTTCTTACATTTTCTTGCCCCTTTAGACACATGTTCACAGTGCCATAGGGCCATTTTTCACTATCCAAAATATCAATTTCTTTCATGAAGGATTTGAAATCTTCACTATCATTCAAAATTAGTCTTTGCCTCAAATTATTGGTAAGGCTCTAACAGAACTGTTTGCTACTAATCTGGGTGGTCATTTTGCTTGATTCTCATCTGGAAACCAGTGAAACATCTTTGAAGCACCCTTAAGAAATAGCTCTCTGCTGCTTGTTTCATGCAAGTGCATGGCATTTCCTTCAGTTGTTCATTGGCTCTTACTGACCTTGTACTTGCACTGTATGATGAGGGAATATTAACATTGTCATTTTGGAAGTACTGTGAGAGGATACTAATCTCTTCAAGAACATAAGAAAACAGTGCAATTTTGCTTGCGAACTCAGGGGCTTGATAGTTTTCTGCAATCCCTTGGACTCTTCCCTTACAACTGACTTTGTAGTCATGTCATTTGAACAGCTATTGAAATGAGCATTCGGTGCTTGGTAGGACTTCCCTACTGCTTGCACTGCTCCTAAAGTTTGAGGCCATCCAACACACTAAGAATATTTTAGATATCTTTGTAAGTTCTGCACCTAACTCTTGTGCAACAGCTGACAGTTCATGGTGATACAGCACATACAGCTTGTTAAAAAAATGATAATATGATTCACACCACCATCCTCTTCGTTTGCATCAGCAAACTCTAATTCAATTCGGTGGCACAATGCCATTTGAATAGTTTGTTGTATTTGTTCTTAAGTTGTTCTGCACTCCTACCTAGCATTACACTAGCACCATCGCTTCATCCTCCAATCAAATTGTCATTTAAATAATTTGAAGAACAACCATATTTTCAGAGACATTTTAAAAGTTCTGCATCTATTGTTTTTGCATCCATTCCTTTGAGTTCAGTAACATCCAAGAAGAAGATATTTACACAACCATCATTGATTTTAGACTTTAAATACGCTATTAAAACTGATTGTGAAGTAACAGATGTTGACTCATAAATGAGTACAGAGACTTTGGAATTCTTTGACATTATGGATAATCAGAGCTTCTTCCTCAAAGGGTCTGCAATGCAGTCTATGATGTTGGCACAACGGAGTTTACTATGCAGTGTTTTGTCCATATGGAAATCATTTTGAATTTGCAAATCCAGAAGCTTGTGAAAGTCTAAACATCTACACCTACATCTACGTGATTACTCAGTGATTCACAATGAAGTAACTGGAAGATGTGTGATTTGTTACTTTTTTGGTACGGAATGAGCTGTGCAAAACACTGTCTTTGTACTTTCAAAAATAACTTTGTGATGCTCAGCTACAAGGTTTTCTAGAACACTGTCTTTCTTTTTGTTGCCTACATGCAATTAAATGGGATTCAGAATTCCTATGTTTGTGGATTTTTGTTCTCAATGACGTTAACTGAGCTTGTTTACTTGCACAAACTGGACCCCCCGAAATACTACTCCATTCTTTAGAAATGTACACCCCCTGTGATTTACTCACTCCAATATTGTGCACAACTTTAAACACATAGCAAACCAACTTGCCTTTCCTATGCACTCACCACTCGTATTTCTTTTTAAATTCCCTCCATATACTGTTGTTCCTATGAACAGGGCAATTAGATACCGGTATGTTTTGGGAATACAAATAACAATGAATTACTTCACATGATTGGCTTTTATCTTCAACAATACCTGTGCCGGTGCTACTATTCATATAAGAAGTAGATGGACCATTATCAGCTTCACGTTTCTTTCAAACCACACAGGCCATCTTCTGTAGCTGAAACCTCAAAACGACATTTACTGAAACAATCCACTACACTTCGTTTCATAATGAAAAATTATACCTTTCAATTACCAGTACAGTTTATACACTTTTAACTCAAAAATGTAATAGGCCAGTCTTTAAAACTGTAAAGTAATAAGTAGAAACAAAGGAGTCACCTGATCTGCTATCTACAACACCTCTAACTACACAGAAAAGAAAACTGAACAACAATACACACAACTGCAATCCAGTGGCTAACGATTGATGCTGTTAACAATCGGACTATAAACTCACGAACGAAAGGCATGACAATGAATTGAAATAATAAATAGGTCTACTATAATAATATCATAGTAGAGGGTCAAGTCAAGAGCCGACATTCAGTATTGTGGTGGGATCATTAAAGATTACAATATCAGCATAAGGAAGCGGGAAACATTTTTATTTTACTCATATCTTATCTTACAGATTAAATTTCAGATAGGAATCAGTTTTTGTTGTATTATTAACTCTTAGACGCTGGGACAATTTGAAGCCCACTGGCATTTACACCACCACGAATTGGTTTTGGTTTTTGCTTCCAAATGACCATACATTTTTCTTGTGTATATCAATGACCTTTCATCAGTAACATTACCAGATCCCAAGTTTGTTTTGTTTGCTGATGATACAAACATTTCAATAAATAGCAAATCAAGTGTAGTCATTGAAAGATTGGCTAATAAAATTTTTGTGGACATTAATCACTGGATCCTAGCTGATTCTTTATCACTAAACTTTGAAAAAACACACTACATGCAGTTCAGAACTTGTAAGGGGTGTCCCATGAGTATATGCCTAACATACAATGTCAAGTAGATGGAAGAAGTGGACAGTGTTAAATTTTTGGGATTACAGCTTGATAATAAATTCAATTGGGAGGAGCACACAACGGAACTTCTGAAGCATCTCAACAAATCTCTATTTGCAATGCGAATTGTGTCAGACATAGGGGATATAAAAATGAAAAAGCTGGCATACTATGCTTACTTTCATTCCGTAATGTCATATTGGATTATTTTTTGGGGTAATTCATCAAGTCAAGCTAAAGTTTTCTGGGCTCAAAAATGTGCAGTAAGAGTTATATGTGGTGTGAACTCAAGAACGTCCTACAGAAGCCTATTTAGGGAACTAGAGATACTAACTAGTGCTTCCCAATATATTTATTCCTTAATGAAATTTGTCATTAAAAATATATCACTTTTTCAAACCAACAGCTCAATTCATGGAGTCAATAATAGAAATAAGAATAATCTTCACAATGATTTAAAATCACTTACTCTTGTACAAAAAGGTGTGCATTATTCAGGAACACACATTTTCAATAACTTGTCATAAAAAGCGTAAATAAGTATTGTAGTAGTTCTATTACATGTTTATCACCTTATAAATAAAAAAAACTTTTTTATTTTAAATTCAGTGCATTAGTGTTTGTGAGATGATTCTTTCATATAGCGTTAATTAAAACAAATGACCATCATCCCACTTGGGACCTGTGGAAGGTGGTTGTTGTTGTTGTTGTTGTTGTTGTCGTCTTCAGTCCTGAGACTGGTTTGATGCAGCTCTCCATGCTACTCTATCCTGTGCAAGCTTCTTCATCTCCCAGTACTTACTGCAACCTACATCCTTCTGAATCTGCTTAGTGTATTTATCTCTTGGTCTACCTCTACGATTTTTACCCCCCACGCTGCACTCCAATGCTAAATTTGTGATCCCTTGATGCTTCAGAACATGTCCTACCAACTGGTCCCTTCTCCTTGTCAAGTTGTGCCACAAAATCCTCTTCTCCCCAATTCTATTCAATACCTCACCCATCTAATCTTCAGCATTCTTCTGTAGCACCACATTTCGAAAGCTTCTATTCTCTTCTTGTCCAAACTATTTATCGTCCATGTTTCACTTCCATACATGGCTACACTCCACACAAATACTTTCAGAAACGACTTCCTGACACTTAAATCTATACTCGATGTTAACAAATTTCTCTTCTTCAGAAACGCATTCCTTGCCATTGCCAGTCTACATTTTATATCCTCACTACTTCGACATTCATCAGTTATTTTGCTCCGAAATAGCAAAACTCTTTTACTACTTTAAGTGTCTCATTTCCTAATCTAATTCCCTGAGCATCACCCAACTTAATTCGACTACGTTCCATTATCCTCGTTTTGCTTTTGTTGATGTTCATCTTATAACCTCCTTTCAAGACACTGTCCATTCCGTACAACTGCTCTTCCAAGTCCTTTGCTGTTTCTCACAGAATTACAATGTCATCGGCGAACCTCAAAGTTTTTATTTCTTCTCCATGGATTTTAATACCTACTCCGAATTTTTCTTTTGTTTCCTTTACTGCTTGCTCAATATACAGATTGAATAACATCGGGGACAGGCTACAACACTGTCTCACTCCCTTACCAACTGCTGCTTCCCTTTCATTCCCCTCCACTCTTATAACTGCCATCTGGTTTCTGTACAAATTGTAAATAGCCTTTCGCTCCCTGTATTTTACCCCTGCCACCTTCAGAATTTGAAAGGGAGTATTCCAGTCAACATTGTCAAAAGCTTTCTCTAAGTCTACAAATGCTAGAACTGTAGGTTTGCCTTTCCTTAATCTATTTTCTAAGGTAAGTCGTAGGGTCAGTATTGCCTCACGTGTTCCAACATTTCTGCAGAATCCAAACTGGTCTTCGCTGAGGTCGGCTCCTACCAGTTTTTCCATTTCTCTGTAAAGAATACGCGTTAGTATTTTGCAGCCGTGGCTTATTAAACTGATAGTTCGGTAATTTTCACATCTGTCAACACCTGCTTTCTTTGGGATTGGAATTATTATATTCTTCTTGAAGTCTGAGGGTATTTCGCCTGTCTCATACATCTTGCTCACCAGATGGTAGAGTTTTGTCAGGACTGGCTCTTCCAAGGCCGTCAGTAGTTCCAATGGAATGTTGTCTACTCCGGGGGCCTTGTTTCAACTCAGGTCTTTCAGTGCTCTGTCAAACTCTTCACGCAGTATCGTATCTCCCATTTCATCTTCATCTACATCTTCTTCCATTTCCATAATATTGTCCTCAAGTACATCGCTCTTGTATAGACCCTCTATATACTCCTTCCACCTTTCTGCCTTCCCTTCTTTGCTTAGAACTGGGTTTCCATCTCAGCTCTTGATATTAATACATCCTTACATTTGTCCTCTAGCCATCCCTGCTTAGCCATTTTGCACTACCTGTCAATCTCATTTTTGAGACGTTTGTATTCCCTTTTGCCTGCTTCATTTACTGCATTTTTATATTTTCTCCTTTCATCAATTAAATTCATGTTTCTTCTATTACCCAAGGATTTTCACTAGCCCTCGTCTTTTTACCTACTTGATCCTCTGCTGCCTTCACTACTACATCCCTCAGAGCCACCCATTCTCCTTCTACTGTATTTCTTTCCCCCATTCCTGTCAATTGTTCCCTTATGCCCTCCCTGAAACTCTGTACAACCTCTGGTTTAGTCAGTTTATCCAGGTCTTATCTCCTTAAGTTCCCACCTTTTTGCAGTTTCTTCAGTTTTAATCTATAGTTCGTAACCAATAGATTGTGGTCAGGGTCCACATCTACCGCTGGAAATGTCTTACAATGTAAAACCTGGTTCCTAAATCTCTGTCTGACCATTATATAATCTATCTGATACCTTCTAGTATCTCCAGGATTCTTTCACATACACAACCTTCTTTTATGATTCTTGAACCAAGTGTTAGCTATAATTAAGTTATGCTCTGTGCAAAATTTTACCAAACGGCTTCCTCTTTCATTTCTCTCCCCCAATCCATATTCACCTACAATGTTTCCTTATCTCCCTTTTCCTACTTTCAAATTCCAGTCACTCATGACTATTAAATTTTCGTCTCCCTTAACTACCTGAATAATTTCTTTTATCTCATCATACATGTCATCAATTTCTTCATCATCTGCTGAGCTAGTTGGCATATGAACTTGTACTGCTGTAGTAAGCATGGGCTTCGTGTCTATCTTGGCCGCAATAATGCGTTCACTATGCGGTTGGTAGTAGCTTACCCACACTCCAATTCTCTTATTCTTTATGAAACCTACTCCTGCATTACCCCTGTATTCACCTGACCAGAGGTCTTGTTCCTCCTGCCACCGAACTTCACTAATTTCCATTATATCTAACTTCAATCTATCCATTTCCCTTTTAAATTTTCTAACCTACCTGCCCGATTAAGGGATCTGACATTCAACACTCCGATCCGTAGAACGCCAGTTTTCTTTCTCCCGATAACGACGTCCTCCTGAGTAGTCCCCACCTGGAGATCCAAATGGGGGACTATTTTACCTCCTGAATATTTTATCCAAGAGAACGCCATCATCATTTAACCATACAGTAAAGCTGCATGCCCTCGGGAAAAATTACGGCCGTAGTTTCCCCTTGCTTTCAGCCGTTCGCAGTACCAGCACAGCAAGGCCGTTTTGGTTAGTGCTGCAAGGCCAGATCAGTTAATCATCCAGACTGTTGCCCCTGCAACTACTGAAAAGGCTGCTGCCCCTCTTCAGGAACCACACGTTTGTCTGGCCTCTCAACAGATACGCCCCCGTTGTGGTTGCACCTATGGAACGGCCATCTGTATCACTGAGGCACGCAAGCCTCCCCACCAAGGTATGGTGGAAGGTACATTAGCTTATTTGTTTCAGTTGTAAATATTTGTCATGTATTATTGTTTTTCTGGCATGTGACATGACATCCTGGAGGGCCTCCGCACTACGGATCAATTGGAATGAAAGTAAATCTAATCTA
This sequence comes from Schistocerca gregaria, assembly GCF_023897955.1. Classification (NCBI taxonomy): domain Eukaryota; kingdom Metazoa; phylum Arthropoda; class Insecta; order Orthoptera; family Acrididae; genus Schistocerca; species Schistocerca gregaria. The sequence goes on from NC_064920.1 coordinate 197,110,486, forward strand.
TTACATCGGGCTATAGAGTCAAATCGGTGTCAACTTCACGCGCCATTAGGTGAGCCGAAAATCAGTGATTACCTGAGAAACAAGCGTAAATAGTTACCTGTTCAAGTGGAGATGTATATGTCGCCCACGCGAGCACCCATATGTTAAAGAATATTAGATCACAGCGCCGAAGAAAGGAGTGAAGTGTTTTCAGACATTATTGTCATGTCTCTCGATGTGAGCTCTTAAAGGCAAGCCGACGTCGGACTTGCAGCGCTGTGCAGCGCCGCTCAGGCCGGTGCAGAACGATGCAGAGCAGTCCAGAACTGCAAAGAATGGAGCAGAGTCTTTGTGAGTGTCCAACAATGCTCTGGCGTGTATGTCAATATTAATGGAAAATAGGAAATGCCGTCCAAACAGAGAGTGCACTTCCTTTTATATTCCGGCGTGAAACTTTTCTTTGTTGTGCAGAGCGGCGCGGTTTGACGTCCACAACAGCCGCGCTGCGCCAAATCATCTTCGCGGCTTTGCGCGGACGGCCGACGCCACGCGCCTGATGTTCATTGTTCTCTTTTTATCACGTTTCTGTGTGGGCCATTTATAAATTATAAGTTGACTTCACAGTTAATGTGTTCTATGAGTTATAACTTAGACTTAATGATAATTTCATTTCTAGAGACGATGAAAGAGAATTACTGTAGTAACAAAATATTCTCCATGTAAAAGGACGGTATATGCCTCGGAAAAAAGTGAGGAGACGGTGTCTAACCTCGTTCCCCCTCCAATAAGGCCCTGACCACATCATTTTTCTCTTGAAACGCCTTTCTAATGCCGAAACGTGTTTGGCAAAATCGCTCTTATCTAGCCAAGCAAGTTCGTACACGTTGAAACAATATTTGCCAGTTAAACCTCACTTTGAATTACAAGCTATTCGACTTGGTGCGTGTTTTGAGAGTATCGAGAAAGGCCACAAATGCAGACAAAGCCGTCCTGGCATTGGCTTCGGCACTGCGTTTAAAGGAGACGAATACAAGACTTTGGTCCAGGGAACTGCTTCAAATGATTTATCCATGAAAATATGCTAAAGGAAGTATTGCTTTTAGAAATATAACTCTTACTTTCTTCAAATGGATAAATCTTGTTTAGTTCGCCCTAAAAGAACAATCTTGCCTGTCAAGTTTGCTGTTGTTTAGCCACGGATGTGCCAACGTTACTTTTGAAGCAGATGCTTTCCGTGTACGTGTATTTTGGCACCAGTGAGAATGGCTACAAATGCAGATAAAGCATTTCTACCGTGACTCTGACACCGTGTTTAAAGAAGAAGAAAACATGAGCCTGGGCTACGGACTGGTTTAAAGTGAGAAATTTGCAGCTGGAAACCTATTTCACTCACAATCTGATGATATCAACTTTCTGCGGATGGACAGTGATAGATTTAATAATTTGTTTAACGTCACTTCACCCTAACACTGACAAGTACGCGAAAATTTATCCTCTTCTAATTTCTCCTCTAATGACAGGTCATTAAACTGCCGCAGCTTGGGAACATACAGCCCACATCGACCTTAGAAGAACCGGAGAACTTCGATATGTTTTATTTCATTCCACTCCGCTTGTATGTTCTGTACGCGTAGAATATTGAGTTTATTCATAGCCTCTTCATACATAATAGATAGCTGGGAAAGATGTGGTACCTCTACCATTTTGGTAATTGTCAGAGCTATTTTATTTTTATGTTTGATCTTGTTTTCGTAGTGGTGGAAATTTACTATACAGTGAGATAAATTGGAATAACATAATTTTTCACTAAATATCTACAACGAAAAGTCCACACAAGCGTCTGCCATCCTGTCAAACTTCCTATCAATCAAAATTTCTCGAAAACACGATCTGTGCTAGCCAAACACGTACACGGTCAAATTTTTGGCAAGCTTAGTTAAGTTCGACAAAATGTTTGACCGCTTACGAGGGCCTTATGGCACACGAATACCTAGCTATCACTTTACTGTCAAACACAAAACCTTGCCTCCAATGTCTCATTATTTGACTTTAGTGCCACTATTTGCGTAACTGCTCATTTGTGTAGTAATGTTGAAGAACATATCAATTGTACTATGAGCAGGGATTTATTTCAGTTGATCTTTCTGTTGATACAAGTGAATTACTCCAGTTTACTTACCTTTTTCGCGTTCATTCATATTGCAAAATTGTTGTTGTAACTGCATATTTCAACCATTTTACATTGCAAAATGCCAGAATGGAAGGAACTGAATTGCAGTCACAAATTTTATGACAACTCATGATATCCATGCTGGGGAAGGCTGCGACATTAATCGCTCGGAACTTGAACCTCCGGGCTACACTACAGAACTACACGTCACTGCAAACAAGATTTCATGGGGGCTGTCGGAAGGGGCAATATCACACTCTAGCCAAACGTTTACATACTGTATTATCTTTCTGTTTCACAATCAACGACTAAATACCATCGAAAGGTAACTCCAAAATAAAATCTGTAGGTACCTTATTTATCACTTGCCGTCGTATTTCCCGACAGTTACTACGACGAAAGACTCGTTTTGGAGAGATCTTTAATGCGGCATATGTCACCTTCGCTGCGCGCTTAATGTTTCTAGTGTTTCTTTTTTTAAACTTTGGACGTTTAATAAGCTCAGACCGCAGCCTTTGAGTTCGCGTGACGAAACAGAGATGCTTCTGTGGCGTCATAGATCTTGTGCTGTGACTGGCTGAAATGACCAACCGCCATGTTAATTTAAATGCCATATTTTTCGCACTATTTTGTTTGTGCAATACGAATTTATCCATTTTGAGTGATTTAGGCATGAAAAATCCCCCAAACGCGCAGTTTTTAGTACGGTTTCTTGTGCTAAAGTGTCATCAAATTTGACATTTAGGGCAAAAAGCGGTAATTTCCAAGAATGATTGCGTATCGAAGTCGCAGGGTCCAAACTATACATATCGAATGTGTGATCGTAAATCCATCTTGCGACTCCGGTGATGGGCGTTGTGATTAATTATTTGTGATCGTAATTATTATCAGTTTTCCGTCGTTCCCTTAGTTGCTCTAGATTACATACCTCCGCGAATTATCTGTGAATTGCTGGGGAAACCCAGACGATTTATGTAGTTAGTAAGTGGGATGTCTGGTGTTCTTGACGTTTCTTTGGCTGATTCTCACACATGATAAAATCTAATTCCATGTTTATCCAGCGTAAAAAATTATTTGACTTTTTGTCTCAAATATGGAGTACTACCGGACGAGGAAAGAAGGGACTGTGTAGTCTGTGGTGGTGCGAAGTGTGTGTAACTTCGTAAGAACATTTTCGATATTTAAATTCCGTTTACAATTTCATTGCAGACAGTGCGGAATACGAAAGAGTTTCAGGAAGAATACATGGTTCGACTCTTCCAAAGTATCCATCCAGACCACCGTAATGGACTTTCACATGACGACATCACTGACGACGAGTAAGTCGTCTCCATTGCAATTACAAGTACTTTTGTAACTCTCTTCCTTTGGTCGTTGCTGTAGTGACTACCGCAAACATATCATAACGTCCACCACCAGAGTCGCATGTTGGATTTACGATCACACGTTCGATATGTATCGTTTGGACTCCGCGACTTCGATATGAAATGATTCTTGGAAATTACCCAAAAAGCAGTACTATGAATGAGGAGGCGTTTTGGAAAATGTAACGCCAGTGGCTAAACATATCACCACCCTTTTTTATGCACTTCATTTCGTAAGATTACAAGAAAGGAATTGCTTCCTACCATCTACTAGCGCAATTTTGCTTACCTTCATTTATTTGTTTGTAAATGTTGGGTACGTTTTGCATAATTGCGTTTGCGTATGTTTGCAGCTGTTGTTCTTGTTTATGCTCACATACTGATCATTAGTGCATAGAGTTTATTTATGTGAGCGCAGCTGTTTGTCTCCTTTGCAGTAGTAGTATTCTTTGTAATGTTTTTGTTGCAAATTGGAAAGTCGGGCGTTGCAAAGAAAGTCAGTTATTTTAATTATTAAAATAAGTTCATACACAGCTTTATTAATCTCTCTTAGCAAATCTCCACCATCATCATCAGGTTAAGAACCCAGGCATCGCTCGGTTTGCGTGAGGAGTTGTTATTTCATATAAACTTTCGATATCCCGACACTGACGTGTTCGGACGGAAACCTGCAATTGCTGAAGAAGTATCTTCAAAATGCACCTCAAAGCTAGACACGGAAAATGATCAGACATGGAAATTCCAGATAACTGCAATCTTAAAGGCTTACGGAATTTTCGATGTTGTAATTGGTACTCGAGGTCATCGTAACGAAGACTACGATGCCGGCTTGAAAGCATGGACAAAAGAATATGCGAAATGTATGTTTCTGATTTCCACATCACTAGATGATACACAGCCAACGGCCTTGCCGCCATGGTAACACCGGTTTCTGTCAGATCACCGAAGTTAAGCACTGTCGGGCAGGGCTAGCACTTGGATGGGTGACCAACCGGTTTGCCGAGCGCAGTTGGCAAGCGACGTGCACTGAGCCTCGTGAGGCAAACTGAGGAGCTACTTGATTGAGAAGCAGCGGCTCCGTCTCGGAAACTGCCGGGGGAGCGGTGTGCTATCCACATGCCCCTCCATACCCGCATCCAGTGATGCCTGTGCCTGAGGATGACACAGCGGCCAGTCGGTACCGTTGGACCTTCATGGCCTGTTCTGGAGACAAGCCCACAAAATGTGGAACAAGTTGAGATCAATTCATGAGCGAAAGTAAAGAAGCCAGCAAATTAACAATAACTCAACGTTTTTACGAAAATTGGATAAATGCAAATGGTTCTGTACTTGCAAATGTAGCTAAAGTTGAAAATCTAGCTTTACAACTCAGAAATATTAGAGAAAAGCCGTAATAGCGAAAGGCATTGCGTCATCATCATCATAACATAACACATTTAAAACAGCTTGGGACAGTGTGCCAGTTAGCCAACAAAAGAGGAAGCTTTGACGGAATGTATCATCAAAGAAGAGTCCCAGTTGAATATGAGTGATGAAGAAATTGGTGCATTTGCAGTGATGTCCATCAACAGGCAAAAGGAAAAAAGATATCCTGATAAAACTAAAAGTTCACAAGAACGAAAATAAACGTAAGAGCGGCGAAAGCAAATCCGGGTGTGCATTTATTGTGTCAGTAGAAAACATGTGTCGAGTTGTTAGAAAGTCAAGAGAGACATATGCTACACTATGTGATCAAAAGTATTTCCGGACACCTGGCTGAAAATTCGTGGCGCCCTCCATCGGTAATGCTGGAATTCAATGTGATGTTGGCCCACCCATAGCTTTGGTGACAGCTTCCACTCTCGCAGGCATAAGTTCAATCAAATGCTGGAAGATTTCTTGGGGAATGGCAGCCCATTCTTCACGGAGTGTTGCACTGAGGAGAGGTACTGATGTCGATCGGTCAGGCATAGCACCAAGTCGGTGTTCCAAAGCATCCCAATGGTGTTCTATAGGATTCAGGTCAGGACTCCGGGCAGGCTAGTCCATTACAGGGATGTTATTGGACTGTAACTACTCGGCCACATGCTGTGCATTATGAACAGGCGCTCGATCGTGTTGAAAGATGCAATCGCCATCCTCGAATTGCTCTTTAACAGTGGGAAGCAAAAAGGGGCTTAAAACATCAATGTAGGGCCTTGCCAAGCAAAACAAGCCCCCTACTTGAAAAACACGACCGCACTAATGGCACCACCGCCTCCGAATTTTACTGTTGGCATTACACACGCTGCAGATGACGTTCGCCGGGAATTCGCCATGCGAGACCCTGCCATCAGATCGCCACATTGTGTACCGTGATTCGTGACTCCACACAACATTTTTCCACTGTTCAGCCGTCCAATGTTTACGCTTCTTACGTCAAGCGAGGCGCCGTTTGGCATTTATAGATGTGATGTGCGGCTTATGAGCAGCTGCTCGACCATGAAATTCAAGTTTTCTCATCTTCCACTTAACTGTTATAGTACTTGTAGTGGATCCTGATGCAGTTTCGAATTCCTGTGTGATGGTCTGGATAGATGTCTGCCTATTACATATTATGACCCTGTTCAACTGTTGGCAGTCTCTGTCAGCCGTGGGAGCCGAACTGCGAAATAACCATAGGATCGGTGTGGGGTGGCGGTGGGGTGGGTGGACTGCTGTAGGATTGTGAACCATTGAGGGCTACCGCAGGACGAAGCCTCTCCGTCGTTTCTAGGTCTCCGGTCTAAAACATACATACATATATACATGCATGGCGAAGAAAATCACTGCAGTTTTCAAAGAAGATCAATTTATACTAATACGTGATTGAGAGACAGTAGCTGAAGGCTTGAAGGAAGGGAATACTAACTACAGGATGCGTTTCGTGACAGTGTGAAGTTAATGTTACAGTGACTGATCTAAAACAGTGGCATGAACGGTTAGGACATGTTAGTACACGATCAATTCAAGGGGTGGTCGAAAGACTAAATGTATAAATAAATAAATCAAAAAAATAAAAAAGGAAGATTTTTTTCTGTGAACCATTTCAGCTATTCAAGGCACATCGTCTGAAGTTCAGCAACAAAGACACAAACTGAAACTTCCTGGCAGATTAAAACTGTTTGCTGGACCGAGACTCGAACTCGGGACCTTTGCCTTTCGCTGGCAAGTGCTCTACCATCTGAGCTACCCAAGCACGACTCACGCGCCGTACTCACAGCTTTACTTCCGCTGCGGAGTGAAAATCTCATTCTCGAAAGACACAATTTGTTCAACAAAACCAGGGGAATTAATTCATTTAGACATGAGTGGGCCAATGTCAGTTGAATCAATTGATGGTGCAAAGTTTTTTGTAATATTCAAAGATAACGCAACTGGATACAGAGTTGTTTATTTTCTAAGACACAAATCCGATGTCATTGATTGGTTGGTACTGAATACATTAATTATAATATGGAACAGTTTCTGAGGAGCCATGGAATTCAGTTAGAAACATCCGCCAGAACAGAATGGTCGTTCTGAGAGGGACAGTTGTTGAAAGTGCACGCATGATGTTGGAAGCCAAAAACCTTCTGAAGTTTTTATGGGCAGAGGCTCTTAACACTGCTACATACACATTAAACAGAGTTACAACAAAACGCAATTTGATGCAAACTCCATATGAGTTATGGATTGCACGAAAACCATATGTTGGACATCTTCGAGTGTTTTGGTCAGATGCCTTTGTTCATATATCAAAACAATTTCGCAGCAAGTTTGATGCCACATCCAGAAAAGTTGTACTTGTTGGTTATCAAGAAAAATCAACAAATTGTCGACTTTATGATCCCACGAGTCACAAAGTGCTTGTATCGAGGGATGTCACATTCAATGAGGTTAGCAACAGCTCAGAGCCTGCTCAACAAGAAGTTGATGACACATACTTAAACAAGATATCGTGAATTGGCACAAGCAAGTTATTGATGAACCAGCGCAAGCACAGAAAGGGATGGAAATTTCATTATATGATGTAAATAAGGCTAAACTGGAAACTGAAGAGCAACTACCAAAGTGTCGTCGATGCAGCTATAAGATCGTTCTATCATCCGCAAACCAGCAAGATATGAAGCTGATTTTGTTCAGTATAATAATCCTTACAGCTTCAAAGAAGCAGTTTCTGGTCCTGACTAAAAAAACTGAAAAAAAGCGATTGAAGAAGAACTTGGAGCTAATGAAGACAACAAAACCGGGAAGATAGTTCCTAGAACTAATGGCCAGAGAGTTATTGACTCAAAATGGGTGTTCAAGGTTTTATTTGGCACTGATGGTAAGATTAATCGGTACAAAGCACAGCTGTGCCCAATAGGTTTGAAACAAGGTTATGGTGTTAACTATAATGAGACTTTTTCACCAGTGATACGATATGATTCACTCAGAGTTTTCTTGGCAATTGTCACATATAGAGATGATACAGTTCGATGTTTGCACAGCATTTCTGTATGGAAGCCTTGAAGAAGAGTTTACATGGATGTACCTGAGAGAGTGGCGGTTAAAACAGAGAAACCTGTGGCTTGCAAACTTAAGAAGTGAGTGCACAGACTTAAGCAAGCTGCTTGGTGTTGGAACAAGAAGTTTTTAGACTTTCTTTCATATTATACTTTTCAAGCTACTGATGCTGATCTATGTTTATTCAGTGGTGATGTTATTTTGTTAGCACTATTTGTAGATGGTGGTCTTATTGCACAAAAGTCAATGGAAGCAATTCATAAAGTTGTTACATCACTAAAAAAGTCTTTCAAATCACTGTCAGTGAAGGCCATTGCTTTGCTGGAGTGGAAATTGAGCGAAATCGTGTGGGAAAGAAAATGTTAATATACCCACACCACAATACGAGAAGGATAATTGAGGAATTTGGAATGTCTGAAGCAAAAGGTTTAAGTGTTCCTGCTGAGCCTCATGTGAGTCTATTACCTAATGATGAAAAGTTCAGTGGTGAAAAAGTACCATGTCGTTAAACGGTTGGATCTCATGTTTTTGTCAGTTACCTCTCGACCAGATATTTCATTTGCAGTGAATAGCGTGAGCAGATTTTTGAACAGCCATACTAATGCACGTTGGTACGCAGTGAAAATACTTTACAGATACTGAATTGAAACATCAGATTACGGTATAGAGTACTCAAACAGCAGAAGCAAAATGGAAATTGGTTGGTTTTTCTGATGCTGACTACGCAGGTGATCTTACATCGCGAAAGTCAACAACAGTATTTGTTTTTCTTTTCACTGGTGGTCCTGTAATCTGGACTTCTCAGACGCAAAAGATTGTTGCTCTAAGAACGACTGAATCCGGATATGTAGCTGCTGCTATTGCTACTAAGGTCGAAATTTGGCTGAGAAAATTACTAGGTGGTCTGGGAATCAAGTGTAAAGAACCAACCATATTACAAATCGACAATCAGAGTGCAATGAAGTTGTCAAAAAATCCTGAATACTACAAACGCACCACACACACACCAAAAAAGTTTTGCATCACCCCAGTTCCCAGAACTCCTGAAGATAGATGCTGACTGTGGATATTGTCTCACAGACACAGTCCCTTTAACTGTTCAGAGATGTCACTAAACTAGCCCAAACATGTAAACAACTATGCATGAGTAGCGCCTAGTAGACGGAGGGGGTCAGACAGCCGATCATTTCCAGTCATTCCACCAGGAAGGAGGTATAGAGCTCGTGTTGTCTGTAGTTCAGCCATGCCTAGACGGTCAGTACCGCAGTTCGATCGTGTCCTGATTGTTACTTTGTGCCAGGAACCACTCTCAACAAGGAAAGTGTCCAGGCATCTCGGAGTGAACCAAAGCAATGTTGTCTGGATATGGAAATACAGAGAGACAGGAACTGTCGATGACACGCCTCGCCCAGGCCGCCCAAGGGCTACTTACTACTGCAGTGGATGACCGCTACCTACGGAGGAACCCTGAAAGCAATGCTCCATGTTGAATAATGCTTTTCATGCAGCCACAGGACGTCCTGTCACTATTCAAACAGTGCGTAATAGGCTGCATGATGCCCAACTTCACTCCCGATGGCCATGGCGAGGTCCATAGTCGCAACCACGATACCATGGATCGCAGTACAGGTGGGCTCAAAAACATGCCGAATGGACCGCACAGGATTGGCGTCACATTCTCTTCATCCATGAGTGTCACATATGCCTTCAACCGGAAAATCGTCGTAGACGTGTTTGGAGGCAACCTGGTCATGCTGAACGCGTTCTTCGAAAAAATTATAATCACAAACAAAATAAGAAGCACAGTTCACATCTGGTGACAGTTTACAAACACTCTTCCACTTTAGAAGCAACTCTTGAGGTTGTTTTGGAAACCTGTAGAAATGCTTGTTGCAAATTTTCTCTGTTGAACCTACGTAATAGCCAGATGAACAGCCAGGGAACTTGCAGGAGTATTTCAACGTCAATCTGTTGTGTTGAATATTCTGAAAAAAACATAAATGTCTTCATTAAATAAAACTACTACAGATCTATCAAAGTTATTTATATACAAACAAACGGAAACCACAGTGCTTAATTCACGATAGAAGAGAATACATTTCATTTATAAGCTACGAGATTATTTAATGAAAAATTAAATGTCTTACCTTACAATTAATTGTGGACATTTTTCAGCAGGAAATTTCTTCAATTCCATCGTGAGCTTTAGGAATTTAAAGTAAAAAATCTGTTTATAATGAAGATGAGTGGTATGTAAATATGAAACAAATACAAAGACGACTGTAACCGAGGACCACAGACTTCAGTGCAGAGCAAGACGATAGAATATTTCAAAACCACCACCATTGGAGTTTAGACAGCTCTCATTGGTCAATTCCAGCTTCGTTTGACCCCTAGCGCCTCTAGTGGTCTGGAATGGAACTACATGGCTTGTTGCCTCTTCGCCCATATACACTCCTGGAAATTGAAATAAGAACACAGTGAATTCATTGTCCCAGGAAGGGGAAACTTTATTGACACATTCCTGGGTTCAGATACATCACATGATCACACTGACAGAACCACAGGCACATAGACACAGGCAACAGAGCATGCACAATGTCGGCACTAGTACAGTGTATATCCACCTTTCGCAGCAATGCAGGCTGCTATTCTCCCATGGAGACCATCGTAGAGATGCTGGATGTAGTCCTGTGGAACGGCTTGCCATGCCATTTCCACCTGGCGCCTCAGTTGGACCAGCGTTCGTGCTGGACGTGCAGACCGCGTGAGACGACGCTTCATCCAGTCCCAAACATGCTCAATGGGGGACAGATCCGGAGATCTTGCTGGCCAGGGTAGTTGACTTACACCTTCTAGAGCACGTTGGGTGGCACGGGATACATGCGGACGTGCATTGTCCTGTTGGAACAGCAAGTTCCCTTGCCGGTCTACGAATGGTAGAACGATGGGTTCGATGACGGTTTGGATGTACCGTGCACTATTCAGTGTCCCCTCGACGATCACCAGAGGTCTACGGCCAGTGTAGGAGATCGCTCCCCACACCATGATGCCGGGTGTTGGCCCTGTGTGCCTCGGTCGTATGCAGTCCTGATTGTGGCGCTCACGTGCACGGCGCCAAACACGCATGCGACCATCATTGGCACCAAAGCAGTAGCGACTCTCATCGCTGAAGACGACACGTCACCATTCGTCCCTCCATTCACGCCTGTCGCGACACTACTGGAGGCGGGCTGCACGATGTTGGGGCGTGAGCGGAAGACGGCCTAACGGTGTGCGGGACCGTAGCCCAGCTTCATGGAGACGGTTGCGAATGGTCCTCGCGGATACCCCAGGAGCAACAGTGTCCCTAATTTGCTGGGAAGTGGCGGTGCGGTCCCCTACGGCACTGCGTAGGATCCTACAGTCTTGGCGTGCATCCGTGCGTCGCTCCGGTCCGGTCCCAGGTCGACGGGCACGTGCACCTTCCGCCGACCACTGGCGACAACATCGATGTACTGTGGAGACCTCACGCCCCACGTGTTGAGCAATTCGGCGGTACGTCCACCCGGCCTCCCGCATGCCCACTATACGCCCTCGCTCAAAGTCCGTCAACTGCACGTACGGTTCACGTCCACGCTGTCGCGGCATGCTACCAGTGTTAAAAGACTGCGATGGAGCTCCGTATGCCACGGCAAACTAGCTGACGGCGGCGGTGCACAAATGCTGCGCAGCTAGCGCCATTCGACGGCCAGCACCGCGGTTCCTGGTGTGTCCGCTGTGCCGTGTGTGTGATCATTGCTTGTACAGCCCTCTCGCAGTGTCCGGAGCAAGTATGGTGGGTCTGACTCACCGGTGTCAATGTGTTCTTTTTTCCATTTCCAGGAGTGTAGCTTTCACCCCCGTGGCTCGGCTGTTCGTTTCGTATTCTACACGCTTCCTATGGCGGAAGTAGAGCCACAGCTAGTCTGATGCAGAGCTTTACGTTCGTTCCGCCAGAGAGCAGTAAAGTGGAGGACCTATAGAAGCACAATCTGCCATCTAGCGATCATCTTAGAACAGATCGGGGTGCAGATTTCTTTCAAAACAGTTTTACAGTCTTTGTGCAAGTTAATGCTAATGCATTCCTAAACGCTAATTAATGCTTAATTAAATCGAATACAGAAGTAATACACTTAAATATCTTGATAAATAGGTATATGTAATTCGAATATAACTATGCACTTAGATTTTGAAACTGAGAGGCATTATTTCAATATATCAAACAAAGGTGTAGTATTTCTCGTTGTATTCGTGTAATACAGTTCTGTTCAAATGCATTGTAGTTATTGCGAGGTCAGGTAACTGACCATATAAAGCTGTTTGCTCTCCTGAAGGCCAAGACCAAAGTAAATACAGCTGTTATCCGTGAGTTGTTATATGCAGACGATGCAGCTCTAGTAGCGAACACCGATGATGAGCTGCAGTATATAATTAACAAATTATCACACGCCTGTGAAAAATTTGGGCTACTCGTCAGCCTTCAAAAGACTAAGATCATGATGCACTACCAATCTTCCATCCCAGAGCAATGATTGCAATCCTCTCCAGGTAGTTGATGACTTTACCTACTTGGGATCCACAGTATGTAGCAACTTGTCCACGGACACTTTAATTACTAACAGAATCGCAAAGGCATCATCTGTCATGGCTATATTGAAAAACAGAGTATGGAACAACGGACTGCTTACCACAAAAACTAAATTAAAAGTCTACAACACTTGTGTTATAAGCACCCTTCTCTATAACTGTGAGACATGGACAACTTTTTCTAAGTGTGAATTTCGATTCAACAGCTTCCATCTCCGCTGTCTCTGGAAGATCCTTCGGATCTCTTGGAAAGATAGAGTACCCAACACCGAAGTCTTTCATCGTGCAAGCACAACCGGCGTCTTTGCACTCCTGAGTCATGGACGTCTAAGATGGCCAGGACATGTCAGGCGCATGGATCCTGAATGGATGCCGAAACAACTGCTGTACGGAGAACTTAAAGAGAGTGTGAGGCCAGTGGGACGACCGCATCTTCGTTTCAAGGATATTTGCAAGAGAGACCTGACCAAGACCAGAATCAATCCAAGTCGCTGGGAAATCATTGCAGATGACCGTGTCAAGTGGCGAGTAACTGTGCGCAACGGCGTCTAGTTCTCAGAGGACGAACACACACAGGAACAAATCAGGAAGAGGACAAAGCGAAGAGACAGAGCTGCCTCTGTTCGAAGTCCCTCAAATTTCACATGTCCAAACTGCGGTAGGGACTGCCACTCTCAACTGGGACTTTTTAGCCACAGCAGACGCTGCAGACTCTGAACCAAGCATGTTACACCATCATCCCTCAAAGATGGTCGGATGCCATTTTACATTTAAAAGCTGTCTGAACAGTGTTATCTGAAAGGGAAAATTCAGTTGACTGTGAAAATAGCACACATGAACAAAGTAAATGATTATTAAAAACGCCATTTAGAGACAGGACTCTCAGTTATAAACACTAGGTAGGCCACTCTGTAATCTGAATCTGTAGCAGCAAAGAAAGAAATCGATGCCTTAAGATCAATCCAAAAATTTACCAAAAGAAGAAATGGATTTGTGGCTGTGAAGAAAGCAACGCTGTTCTTTGTTTTCCTTATGTGTTATTTGGGGGAGATGTTCATTGGTATAACACCGAAATTGCTGATTTGGGCATATATAGCCTCAAATGAAAGTACATGAAATGTCAAAGCGACACGTGAATAATGTGCTTAGTCTTTCATTTCTAGGCAAAACCAATACACAGCAGAAGTTAGGTTCGCAATTGACAGCCACAACAAATGTGTAGAGAAGAATAGATATATATTGAACTTAATTGTAAATTGTATTCGGTTCTGCAGTGCTTTGGAATTGGCTCTCAGAGGCTATGGTGAATTTGATGCCTCTCAAAATAACGGGGGTTTTCGCGAGCTAATTCAGTTCAGCGCGGAACTGGATAAAGATCTTCAAGTTCATTTCATTCAAGCATCAGTGTTCAAAGGCATTTCTAAGACTTCAGAACGAACTACTGCATTGTATTTTGGAGGTGTACCATGATGAAGTTCGTAAGGAAATAAAACGAGCCGATTGCCTTGCAGTAATCGCGGATGAAAGCACAGATGTGTCTTGCGAATTTCAATTGGTTATTGTTTAGCGTTATGTTGAGGGAAAACCTGTTGAAATATTTTGGAACTTTGTTAATCCAGAAAGTCAGACTGCTCATACTGTAGCTGAGAGTATTCTGAAAGAAATTGAACCATTGATTGGCGGTGACTGAGCAAAATTAATAGCTCGGAGTTAGGATGGTGCAAACATTATGAGTGGCACGTCGAATGGGGTACAGACGTTAACTAAAGACAAATACCCAAATGCAGGTACTGAAGGTGGCAGGGGTCAAATACAGGGAATGAAAAGCTATTTACAGTTTGTACAGAAACTATATGGCTGTTGTAAGAGTCGAGGTGCATGAAAGGGAAGCAGTGGTAGGAAAGGGAGTGAGACAGAGTTGTAGCCTATCTCCGATGTTATTTAATCTGTATATTGAGGAAGCAGTAAAGGAAAGAAAAGGAAAATTCGGAGTAGGTATTAAAGTCCATGGAGAAGAAATAAAAACTTTTAGGATCGCCGATGACATTGTAATTCTGTTAGAGACAGCAAAGGGCCTGGATGAGCAGTTGAACAGAATGGATGGGGTCTTGAAAGGAGGATATAAATAAACATCAACAAAAGCAAGACAAGGATAATGGATTGTAGTCGAATTAAATGGGGTGATGCTTAGGGAATTATATTCGGAAATGAGACGCTTAAAGTAGCAAAGGAGTTTTGCTATTTGGGGAGCAAAATAACTGATGATGGTCGAAGTAGAGAGGATATAAAATGTAGACTAACAATGCCAAGGAAAGCGTTTCTGAAGAAGAGAAATTTGTATTCATCGAATAGATTTAAGTGTCAGGAAGTCGTTTCTGAAAGTATTTGTATGGAGTGTTGCCATGTATGAAGTGCAACATGGACGAAGAGAATAGAAGCTTTCGAATGTGGTGCTACAGAAGAGGGCTGAAGACTAGGAAGGGTAGATGACATAACTAATGAGGAGATACTGAATAGAATTGGGTATAGGAGAAATTTGTGACAACTTGACTAGAAGAAGGGATCGGTTGGTAGGACATGTTCTGAGGCATCAAGGGATCGCCAACTTAGTATTGGAGGGCAGTGTGGAGGGTAAACATCGTAGAGGGAGACCAAGAGATGAATACACTAAACAGCTTCAGAAGGATGTAGGTTGTAACAGGTACTGGGAGATGAAGAAGCTTGCACAGGATAGAGTAGCACGGAGAGCTGCATAAACCAGTCTCTGCACTGAAGACCACAACAACAACATCACACCCAAATGCAAATTACATCCATTGTGTGTATCAGTTCAACTTTATGTCTACGACAGCCTCTGTTACTCGCAAAGCCCACATCTCTTTTTGCGCACCTTTCAGGTAATTCTTCTTTCTTTTATAACTCTCCACAGAGATCAAAAGTTTTGCAAAGCATTATTCAAAAAAAGCTTGCCCGTGATTGTGACGAGATGGAATTACCAATCACGGGTAGTAAAACATGTTTTTGAAAACATAAAAAAATTCTTATTACTGTTATGGGAGAGTCTAAAGCAAGTGAGAGCATAAAACTATCTTCTATTATTGAAAAAGCTGGTCCTTACAAACAAACACTGCAATACAACTATTTCATTTTCTGGCTATCATTTTTCTATAAAATAATGCTTCATGCAGACCTTCTTTTTAATCACTTTGAGAAGGAGATAACCGAACCGACCACAGGAACGAAAGACAACCAGAACTTTGAAGCAGTAATGCAAAATATCAGAGATGACATGGACCCCACCCTTAAGCTTTAGGGAGATTAGTTTCGAAAATAACGAAACGATGCCTGTCAAGAAACCACGTATTCTTGATGAGCATAAAAAAAACAGATGCTTTGGAAGTGTGCGATCCGTCCTTTCCGAAATAAAATTACATTTTCAGTTCACTGGATACCTCACAGCAGCCAACTTATTGGATGTAAATCAGTTTGACACATTCATCACAGAGTTTCCGGACAAATACCTTGAAATTAAAGACACACATACATTTCCAGAAAAAAGAAAGTTGAAGGGTGAGCTTCAAGTCTTCCATGCTAGGCCTAAATTGAGAGCACATTCTGGAGCAGTTCAGTTTCTTTCGCTGATTCTAGAGGATGAACTTTGCGACACATTTGACGAGACCGTCAAAATTTTTGAGACTGCTAATCGCGACGCCTACCTCGACATCAGAAGCTAAGCGGTGCTTTTCAGTCCTCAAGAGAATTAAAACGTTCCTACTAAACACCATGAAAGAAAAATAGCTGAGTGTCTTATGGGTGCTATCCTGTTAAAAGTAATTTGTGTGTGAAATTGAACATTTCAATCTGATATGACATTTATTTGCGAACAAGAAGGAGCGACGAATCTATTTACACTATCATTCTTACTAATTATTTTGAAGCTATCGTCCCAAAGTCATGGAGTTGCTGCTTTTGGTGAGTACAATGCTTTTAATTTTAAATGTTGGTAATTTGATTAAATTTGCTTTCCAAAACCAGATTCGAATAATATGTACATGCTCTACTATTTCTCGTACTGGCACTCGGGTTGTAGCGCACACTTTTCTGGCAGTCGGCCGCGAACTTGAAACAAACGAGTATTTATGACAGTCGATAGGAGAAGAATAGAGTGGGGGGACCAACCACGCCTCCTCCTCACAGGGCTGGCAGCCTACGTCAGGGTTCCGTGCTCTTGGGAAGGAAGAATCGATGTAATAATGCACATATAGATCGCTGATTCCATCTGGTATTGTGAGAGTCATATTCAAACCCTGTGACAGCAAGATTGCACACTGCACTCTTTTCAAAGTAAGAAAGGGAAACAACCAGCTAGCACAACTCAAACCAAAGCGGAGCACACAAATCATTTGTTAACAGCTAGAGCGCAATTGTTAGCTGAGGTTGGTGGTGTCGTCACGTGGTAGTTCATGACCGATCTCCACCGTATCTTAAGCAAAACACCGAAACACCCCCTGCTTACGACTTGTAGGTAAAAGTGACAGAACATAACCTATGAGGAGTGAAGAATTGTGCTATTTGTGTGTGTGGGCGCGTGTGCATTTGTGTGCGAGAGAGATTTTCGGAGTTAGTGTTACGCTTTACACTCATGCAGACACGCGAAAAAGATAGTTAAAGCAACCCCCCTTTCTCTCTCTCTCTCTCTCTCTCTCTCTCTCTCTCTCTCTCTCATAGAATTACTTGCTATCATGTTCTCCAGGAAGATATCAGTCTCTTACTATGCATTTTCTGTTTATCTATAGGTTTTATTTGATATAATATCTTCTGAAATATATGAAGTATCGACAAAATTCCGTAATACGTTCGATGCTACCGAAGGTGGAATTCTTCAGTGGCCACTACTATATCTAATACATAAGTAGGACCTACTTCCACCAGTGATCTTGTACTACGGCTTCTGACAAATCGTCGCGTTTGTGTTTGTTTACATCATGTTTAGTCGTATTTTGAATGGATTATAGCTGGCTATACTTATTACCGCATTCTACTGCACTCTGGTGAGAGATTTCCAAACATATTCTAACAGTGGCTAGAATAGCCAATGGAAAAACAAAAACAAGTATCTGAAACGATTTCAAAACAATACTAGTGAACTTCGATTTATGACGCATCAAAGCATAATAGAGATAAACAGAGACAGGGATTTGATAGCGAAGTTTTAGAGACTCTGTTCATTCTCTTTTGGTATAGTGAAAACTGCGCGGAGATTGGTAGAACACGCTTCGGCTGAAAGACCTACGAACCGGCCATAAGAGCTGTACTCAATAGAAGCCACGTCCCCAAACCTCCGCTATGATACATAGATCTATGCGGCATTTCAAGGCGCAGCCGGAGGACTACAACCTGTTCGAAAAATACCGGACGACATCACATCTCAACAGTTCCAAAAACGTTGACCAGCATCATTTAAATCCATGTGGGAAATATGCGGAATGTCCCCTTATGATGTAAATCTGTAACATTTAGTTCAGAAACTTATTTTAATCTACACTCCTGGAAATGGAAAAAAGAACACATTGACACCGGTGTGTCAGACCCACCATACTTGCTCCGGACACTGCGAGAGGGCTGTACAAGCAATGATCACACGCACGGCACAGCGGACACACCAGGAACCGCGGTGTTGGCCGTCGAATAGCGCTAGCTGCGCAGCATTTGTGCACCGCCGCCGTCAGTGCCAGCCAGTTTTCCGTGGCATACGGAGCTCCATCGCAGTCTTTAACACTGGTAGCATGCCGCGACAGCGTGGACGTGAACCGTACGTGCAGTTGACGGACTTTGAGCGAGGGCGTATAGTGGGCATGCGGGAGGCCGGGTGGACGTACCGCCGAATTGCTCAACACGTGGGGCGTGAGGTCTCCACAGTACATCGATGTTGTCGCCAGTGGTCGGCGGAAGGTGCACGTGCCCGTCGACCTGGGACCAGACCGCAGCGACGCACGGATGCACGCCAAGACTGTAGGATCCTACGCAGTGCCGTAGGGGACCGCACCACCACTTCCCAGCAAATTAAGGACACTGTTGCTCCTGGGGTATCGGCGAGGACCATTCGCAACCGTCTCCTTGAAGGTGGGCTACGGTCCCGCACACCGTTAGGCCGTCTTCCGCTCACGCCCCAACATCATGCAGCCCGCCTCCAGTGGTGTCGCGATAGGCGTGAATGGAGGGACGAATGGAGACGTGTCGTCTTCAGCGATGAGAGTCGCTTCTGCCTTGGTGCCAATGATGGTCGTATGCGTGTTTGGCGCCGTGCAGGTGAGTGCCACAATCAGGACTGCATACGACCGAGGCACACAGGGCCAACACCCGGCATCATGGTGTGGGGAGCGATCTCCTACACTGGCTGTACACCTCTGGTGATCGTCAAGGGGACATTGAAAAGTGCACGGTACATCCAAACCGTCATCGAACCCATCGTTCTACCATTCGTAGACCGGCAAGGGAACTTGCTGTTCCAACAGGACAATGCACGTCCGCATGTATCCCGTGCCACCCAACGTGCTCTAGAAGGTGTAAGTCAACTACCCTGGCCAGCAAGATCTCCGGATCTGTCCCCCATTGAGCATGTTTGGGACTGGATGAAGCGTCGTCTCACGCGGTCTGCACGTCCAGCACGAACACTGGTCCAACTGAGGCGCCAGGTGGAAATGGCATGGCAAGCCGTTCCACAGGACTACATCCAGCATCTCTACGATGGTCTCCATGGGAGAATAGCAGCCTGCATTGCTGCGAAAGGTGGATATACACTGTACTAGTGCCGACATTGTGCATGCTCTGTTGCCTGTGTCTATGTGCCTGTGGTTCTGTCAGTGTGATCATGTGATGTATCTGAACCCAGGAATGTGTCAATAAAGTTTCCCCTTCCTGGGACAATGAATTCACTGTGTTCTTATTTCAATTTCCAGGAGTGTATATTTTGAGGCGGCTCCGCCTCGGAGCTTTTAATTACGAGCCGTGCCTGCTAAACACATATTCTTGGAAATTATGAAAACGAAGTTGTTACGCCACAGCGAATTGAAGTTTGGCCTAAATTTTTGCCACAAATGAAACATTTACATTTTAATTAGTTTGTGCAAGCTTTCGGAATTGCTTTTGTCTGTTTCTAAATGTAAATACTGTATTAACGAAAAATCCCTAATGGTTAGTGGGGCATAAGTAAGAAACGAGGCCCATCCAGCAAAATTATAGTGGAATGTCAAGTGTGTAAAGTAACAAAATGTACAATGGCATCCGTAACATGCACAAAATATTGTGATGTGAAAATTTGCAATGCTTATGTCTTGAGGTGTATTGGGAAGAGAAGAAAAGCAGCCGAGATATTCTGTGCTGTAAGCGATCTCTCACTGCCACTTGTCGAATTTGAGAGATTTTATCAACACTTGCGTAATCCCCTAACAGAAGTCAGTGAAGCATCTATGAAAATGGCAGCAAAAGGAATTGTAGATGCTTGTCAGTTTAGTGGTGTTGCAGAATTGGATGGTGCCTGGTAGAAGAGAGACCATACATCATCGAATGGAGTTCTCACAGTTACGTCTGTAGACAAAAGCAAGGTGTTGTGCAATGAATGTTGGACAAAACACTACCAAGATTGTGCCAATAGGGTAAACGAACACAAATGTGACAAAAACTTTGAACGTTTCAATGATGGTATGAAAAGCAAGGGGGAAGCCTCTATTTTGTAGTAAGTCAATTTCTAGACATGGTGTGGCAATACACTCACTAGTAAAGATTTTTTAAAAAATGGAATGTATACGACATGTTCAGAAGAGAATGGGGCCAAGAAACTCCACAAGGACATGACATGGAAAAATTGGTGGACAAGGCAGACTCACCAGATCAGAAATAGAAAACCTCACAAAATATTATGGCCTATTTATCAGGAAAACAGCGAAAATGTCAAGTGAGATGAGAAAAGCAATTTGGACAACTTTGTTACACAGAATGTCCAATGTCGAACAACTACAGCATGGCCTCTGCCCAAAAGAAAACACTTCACGGTGGTCAGAAACAGTTATGATAGTACAAAATCCAGTATAAAGAGTGTTTTCAGATTCTAAACCCATGGAGAAATGTTTACATGACAAAACAAAAAATCCGAATGCAAGCTTCTATAGTGGCATTTTGGAATGCTTGACCAAATACTATTTTTGTTAGCACCTCAGCTTTTTATATTATTGTGAATAGTACAGAAGTGTATAAAGTGTGTCTTAAATAAAAATTAAACAATGGAAAGTCCAGGTTAGAATGTCAACAATATTAGGAAAAGGACAGATTGCTACTCACTGCAAAGATGACATGTCTAACGATGTGTGACAATAAGAAGTGATGTGAAGTTGGATTGCAAAATTCACACCTTTCTCACATCGGTTGACTTACTTGTTATGTACAGCCAATCTTCTTCCCTCGATTTCCAGCTACGTAGATCTGCAGTATTAACTTGTCCTGCGTTTCAACATTTTCTTTTCCAAGGTACGTAACCTCTGCTTTACAGCTACGAATGTAACGTTATACACATTTGAAATGATCCTAGTTTTTCACTCAGTTCAGTTTCTACACTATTACATTTATTTTCAGTATCGGAGTCTAAGTGTTTTGTCCAATTTTGGAATTGACCATTCTGTCTCTGATTAAAGTCAGTGAACAGTTGATTTACGTGACTACTTAAGGAATTAGTTAATTCACCTTTTACATATATTTTAAGATTTTCTACTTTAGAAGTTAAAGCGTCAAATTCAGTCTTCAAATTTTCCATAACTTCACATAAATTACTAAAGTCTATACTTTCTGAATCTACCTTAGCACTTAACAATCCTACAATTTTATTCTGAACATCGAATTTATTATTTAATCGAGTATTCACTGTGACTATTTCTCTACTTAAATTAGCATTCTGTGCATCAAGTTTTTGCACGTCTTATTTCTCAAAGAAGAACCCTGGTCATTTATTTTATAATTTAACTGTAAACTCTGAGCTTCTAGTTTGGTATCTAAAATCGCACTTAGTTCCTTTCTTAAAGCCGCTGAATCTGCACTCTGGGCTTTGATTAAATTTATTACCTCAGACCAGTCTGGCACCTCCTTACTTTCATTGCCATGGCTGGTTCTGAAATTTCCCCAATTCTTTGTGTGCACGTGCTGCATAAACCTTCGTAAATGAAATTGGTGTTCGTCATTCGTCTAATTACATCTGCTTCTACGTGACATTATTCTAGTGGAGACGCTGGGTATTGGAGCTTGTGGTAAGGCAGATTATCTATGACACAGTGGCTCCCATCAGACCACATCAGAGCCGCTGTTTATGTGGCGAGAAATGCGAGTTCAAGCCATATTCAACAGATCGCAATCTATCGGAGACAGAAGTGGAAGAGGAAGTTACGATAACAGCAACTGTGTGCCACCACATGAGGCATCCTTCCAGGTTCTCTGGTGACGATGGCCAAGATCCAAACAAGTGGCTGAAGGTATTTGAGCATATAGCGAAATTTAACAGATGGGATGACACTGTATATTTGGCTAACGTATTTTTCTACTCGGAGGACACTGACAAGCAATGGTATGAGAACAACGAGGCTAAGTTCACAAGCTGGGAAGTATTCCAGGTGGAACTGTGCAAGTGTTTCGGCGACACACAACAGAAGTGCAAGGCTGAAGATAAACTAAAGTGCAGGGCAGAGCATCCAGGAGAAACTACAGCATCCTACATTCAAGATCTCTTGGAGCTGTGTAAAATAGTGGATCTTAGAATGAAGGAGAAAGATAAGGTTGCACATCTCATTAAGGGTGTTGCTGAGGACATATATCAAGCTCTATTCCTGAAAGAGGTATCGACAGCAACAACTTCATAAAATGGTGTCAGTATGTGGAGACAATGCATCAAAAAAGAATTATATGCAAGAAGTTTGAATGGCTTCCAAACGTTGTTTCGATGTCTGTGATGGAGGAAGCAATTGATTTCACAAGTGTTCTTTGTCAGATAGTGAGGGAGTACGTTCAGAAGGCACTTGGATTGCACGGCGAGCAAAAAACTGAGACGTTTCAAGAGGTCACAAGGGACGAAGTGGAACAGGCATTGACCCAATCTCTCGTCCTTCATTTCCCTTTAAAACAGTGAGAAAGAGCAAGGCAGTGTTACGTTCCTACAGTACTGCATGCAGAATATGTTTTGGCACCAAGGAAGACTGACATCTGGAGGACCCAGGATGACCAACCAGTATGATTCCACTATGTACGACCATGACATGTGGTGCACTATTGTTGAGATAGGTGGCGGATATTTGATGAGGCCCACGGCGTCAGAAGACAGCAGATTGATCTTAGTCGACGTAACTCCAGGACGACGAAGATGAACAAGAAGATGTGGGTGCAGCACGACGTAGACCACCATCGCCACAAGCTAGCTGCTGGAGAGGTCACACCCCAACACACCGACCGAGGTCTCCATCACTGTTTAGAAGCTCCAGCCAATCACCTAGCCACCGCAACCTGGAAAACTAAAGGGTGCGACCTTCCTATGAGATGAGGCCGCCAAAGAGAAAAATCCTCCACCGTTGATCACTACAAAACTACGCCGATATCCTCACGGATGGCCGACCAGCCCAAGCTCTTGTGGACTCTGGAGCATCATATTCAGTCATTTAGGAGAAGTACAGTCGCCAGTTGCAGAAAACCGTATTCGTAGACAATAAAGCATATCTGCTGAAGGTGGCTAATGGGAAATATGTAAAACTTACAGGAAGATGTGTCATTCATGTGGGTATAAGTGGCCATACACAGTCCATAGAATTCATTGTCTTACAAGAGTGTAGTTGTGACGTAATTCTCGGATAGGACATTTTGAAAGCTTCTCAGGCAATTATAGATTGTGGTCACTAGAAGATTATGCTAGATGAGATACTGTGGACAGGAAGATGCACATCCGAGTGTGTGGAGACTGTGTGCTGGATGTAGTGTCCATTGCTGCAGTCAGTGCTAGAAAGGTAACTGTCATGTGTCATGCCATGCATCAACCCATGGATCTTGTAGTGGAATGAAAGAGAATTATACTACTGAAGAATAACTTGGTCATCCCAGCCTATGTCATCTCGTTTAAGAATGGATTTGGTGAATTGTGGATAGTTAACTGTCGCTGAGAACTGCAGATTCTTCCAAGATGCATGTGCATAGCAAATGCTGAACCATTAATTGAAGAACAGCTGAGAGTCATAGAAAGCTCCCATGCCAAGTCTGTGGGCGAAATTAGCTCTACCGCTATGAGACAAGATCATCTTGCGTGACTATCACCAGATCTCACTAAGGAACAACAGAAGAAGCAACTTGCCATTCTTCAAGAGTTCTCTGAATGCTTCAATCCACAGGTGAAGAGCAAATTAGACAAATCAACAGTAAAGCACCAGATTAGCACTGGATACCATCAACCAATAAGCCAGAGAGCATACCGTTTGTCAGCAATGGAATGTCGAATAATTGACAACGAGGTAGAGAAAAATGATGATGAATGACATCATTCAGCCATTGCAGAGCCCATAGTGGTCACCAGCGGTCCTCATCATGATGAAGGATGGCAGCTGGCACTTTTGTGTTGATTACAGGAAGCTTAATAAGGTAACTAAAGTGGACATCTACCCTTTTCCACGAATTGACGATACATTAGATTGTCCGCAGGTGGCTAAGTTTTTCTCAGCAATGGATATGTACCCGGGATACTGGCAAATAGACGTAGATGAGGCTGATCATGAGAAAACTGCATTCATCACCCCTGAGGGCCTGTATGAGTTTAAGGTAATGCCATTTGGTTTGTATAATGCAGCAGCAACTTTGGAACAGATGATAGATAATCTTCTGCCTTACCTGAAGTGTACCATGTGTATTTGTTATTTAGATGACATTATAGTGTTCTCAGGGACATTTGATGAACATATAAAAAGACTGAGAGCCGTTCTCAAGTGTCCCCAGCAAGGTGGACTGAAGCTTAATCCAAGAAAGTATGTCTTTGGAGAAAAAAACAAAACAAAAAAAAAAGGAATAGTTGGACACCTTGTTTCCAAGGAAGGTGTGCAGCCAGACCCAAAAAAAGTGACATCTATGACAGAATTTCCTATTCCTAAAAGTTTTAGAAATGTGAAAAGCTTCCTCAGATTATGTCCTTATAACCATTGTTTTATCAAATACTTTTGTATCAATGCCAGGCCACACCAAAAGTTGTTAAAAGCTGATGCTAAATTTATCTGTGGTGGTGCTCAACAAGATTTTTTGATGTGCTGAAAAAAGCCCCGACGACTGATCCTGTGCTTGGTCCATATGATGAGACAGCACCTACAGAACTACACACACATTCCATTGGGGATGGTACTGGTGCTAGTCTGGTGCAAATTTCGGATGGAAAAGAGAAGGTTATAGCCTATGCTTCTGGCCGAGAGAAACTACTGAACTACAGAAAGATAATGTCTTGCTGTGATCTGGGTCATGTGCAAAGTTCGGCAGCATCTCTGTGGAAGGCCATTCACAGTTGTTACAGACCATCATTCATTTTGTTAGCTGACAGGTCTTAAGGATCCAACAGGACCACTCACCAGGTGGGCACTATGTCTTCAAGATTATTACTTCACCATAGTGTAAAAAAAGTGGAAGAAAACACCAAGATGCCAACTGTCTCTCAAGATACCCTGTGCAAGACCATCAAGATTTCAATGAAGATAGTGACTGTCTCACTGCACTTCAGGATCTCTATGCTGAGCAGGAGGAGGACACCAAGATCTCAAATTATGCTTGCCTTAAATCGGTCAGAGGATGTGAAAGGACAATTTAAGGTTGATGGATTAATTTGCAAGAAAAAAATTGTTCCGTTTGGAAAGAGGTGGCTACCAGTGATTCCTAAACACATGCACTTAGATGTTCTACAGAAATTCCATGACACACCTGAGGCTGGACATTTAGGATTTATTAAGACATGTGATAGAATCTGCAAGAGATTTTTCTGTCCAGGTTTATTTAGGAATGTGTCACTATGTGTCGCACTGTTGAGAGTGCCAGAGGAGAAAGGTAGTTCCTCAGAAACCACCTGGCCGACTCATACCAATTCCACCAGCTGAAACGCCTTTGCAACATGTTGTGTTGAGAGTGACCTCCTCTGACAGTTTCCGTCTGCTAGTTGCAATAGATGGATTATTGTTTGCACTGATTATCTGACATGCTAAGCCATTACAAAATCCGCGAAAACACCTGATGCATCTTAGGTAGCCAAATTCATCGTGGAAGACATTGGATTAAAACACAGTGCACCGAGGTAATTAATTACGGATCAAGGGAAAGTTTTTCAATCGAATCTTGTGACAGAGAAACTGTTGGTGCAACATTACTCATCATGTGGTGACTGCCTACCATCCGCAAACTAACGGGCTTACTGAACGCCTTAATTTGACCTTGGCAGACATGCTCTCAATGTTCGTCAATGTTGAGCAGAGCAACTGGGATGAGGTGCTACCTTTTGTAATGTTTGCCTACAACACCGCCAAATAAGACACCACAGGATTTACACTATTTTTCCTGGTAGATGGGTGTGAGGAGACAACGACAATATGTTTCTGTCACTTCCTGATGACGTGGATGACTACTACATTGGCCAGGTATTAACCAGAACTGAGGAAGCTCGGCAGTTAGCTCGACTCCATACGCTGCAGGCTCAAGAAAACGATCGCTGAAGGATAATGACGCAAGTCATCGCCCTGTTGTCTACCAGCCTGATGACCTCGTCTGGGTCTTCACTCCTGTTCGGAAGGTTGGCCTCTCTGAGAAGCTCCTCAGACACTACTTTGGACCTTATAAGGTTGTAAGACAATTGTCTGATGTTACTTATGAAATTGGTGATTTCGACCCCGATGCAAGACGCTGAAAGATCAGAGATACGGTCCACGTCCTTCGAATGAAGTCCTACAAGGAACCTGCCACCCAGGGTAAATTTGAAGCTCCAGTGACAGGCAACTTGTGGAAAGGTGATGAAGAGTGTAGCGGCAAAAGAAGTTCTAAGAATATCACCGCCAGGGCGAGCATCAGTCATTGGGGGTCAGAGTAAGCAGGACCGATGACTCGTTCCTGGACTCGGACGACGTAACACCGAGATGCTGCTCTCTTAAAGAGGGAGCAATGTCGCAGAAGGAGGCAAGTAGCACCATGGTGTAGTGGTTATGATACTAAACTGCTGCATAAAGGGTTGTGAGTTCAAAACTCATCTGGATTGTACAACTTTAATTTCTATATTCAGTTTGAGTACATTTCAGAAGCATCCACAAATGTCAAGAATCATTGTACTGGAATGTTCTGTAGCTGCATATATACTGTATGTGTTCTGGCCAGTGGCAGTTCACTCTGTGCTTTTGCGTGTGCAAGTGATGAATAAGTGAAGTTGGTGTTCATCATTCATCTGATTACACATTCTTCTACATGACATTATTGTTAAAATGAAAATTACACATAATTCAGTATGTAAAAAAAAAAAAATAATATTCTCTTCACTACACATGCCACGGTTTTTAAATTTTTTTCACATAGAGGTTGCAGTATACTAATGATCTAGTTTCATTCCATTATCTATTACAGTTTTCGAGTCATTATATTTCAAAATACTAGTAAAAATGATAAGCCATGGCATCAGGGTTGCCTTAATATAGGAAGAGTCCAACAACATTATTTGAAAATTCTAAACACAGTGTTAATCATTTAGAAGTTTATAAGCAATTTTTCAGAATGCTGATGTGTTCACCTATGTAATGTACATTTTGTACTAATGATTTCTGATAATAGTGTAGTATGGAAATGTCTGTGTACATATAACTTTATTAAATAGAAAAATATAGAGAAACCTGATAAAATTTAATAATACATTTCAATGACATTAAACATAATTGGATTTTGGAAATCACTTAATTTGATTTGGTTCTGAGAGCATTTGGATATCCAGTAGGCCTACAGTTTCCACACTCTTAAATTAAAATTTATAATGTTGAATTGAAAAATGTAGTGAACCTTGGTTGTTTATTGTAAGGACTTAAATTTTTTTGTGGTATGTAGTAAATTTGTAACATGACTGCTAATGCAAGTCATTTTGCATGTAATTGTGAGTATGGACTGCAGTGTGAAAAAGTACTGAAGGAATTCCTCAAGG
Source organism: Schistocerca gregaria (assembly GCF_023897955.1). Lineage (NCBI taxonomy): Eukaryota > Metazoa > Arthropoda > Insecta > Orthoptera > Acrididae > Schistocerca > Schistocerca gregaria. Next base: position 197,138,303 of record NC_064920.1, read on the forward strand.
ACTAGTAGACACTGGGTGTTGAGCTAAGGAGAAGAATAACAGTTAAACAACACCTGTGGTGGTGTGAGTGTGGTTAAGAAATTCTTACTGAAAAAAAATTCCTGAACATTTATAATTTTCAGTATAGCCAGGTGAAATTGTAATGTTCAATTTCTGTGGGTGTCATTAGACACAATGATTTGTAGAAATATGATCATTGCTGACTATACAGTGCTGCTGAACAGAGGCGAAGTGTTTGGCAAGTTTGTTGTGAAGAGAGGAAAAGATTGTCCAAGTCTTCATACTTTAGATCAAATCACACAGAAATTGGTAACTATGCACAGTGTTGTGACTCGCCAATCTTTCAAAAGTGCCGCCGCGCAGTTACGCGCGTCCTCTATATGCGGCGCTGTCTGCCAGCCATGCAGCAGCAGCAGCAGCAGCGCCACATAAGCGGCCAGCCAGCCAACGGCCGCTAGGCTCGGGCTCAGTTATGATTTGACTGTTAAAGTGACAAGTCTTACTCTGTTTACTTGATCGGCGACTTTCGTGTATTGTGTCATCCTTGAAATATATTTGTTCAACTTGAAGTTATAACACAGACGGCAATGATACCTAAAAGGCTTGTGAATTAATGTTGAGATGTTTAGAGAAATGCATCCGTCACAACTCGTCTCCAAAACAGAACCAGTCGGTGCTTTATTTTGCTCGGACAGCAGGAAGGCCAGAAAATTACAAATATTGAATGAAGGAGACAGAATATACTAGCAATCCTATCTGCATGTTAACATGAGAGACAGATTAAGTGCAAAACAGAGGACTGTGCTTTATTGCTAACTTACCCGTGTGCTAATAACTCAGCTTGTTATCTATCTTGAGTCACTGGATTTTCACAAGGGGGTTTATTCACTGTGTGGCCATTACTCTGTACTTCTAATACCTGTAAATCATTTCTATTTGTTTGAAATTGTACAGGAAGATGATCACAACACATTTGTATCAGAAGCTGCTGCCTACTGTTGCACTCGCTGGCAATAATACATTATTGTTATTGCTATTATCACATGTTATTTGGAAATTTGAGGTAAGATCTTATGGGACCAAACTGCTGAGGTCATTGATCCCTAAGCTTATACTCTAATTAACCTAACTTAAGCTAAGGACAACACGCACACCTGTCAGAGAGGACTTGAACCTCCGACGAGGGAAGCAGCGCAAACCGCGGCAAGGCACCTTAGACCGCGCGGCTACCCTACGCATTATAACCTGTTATCTACTGCGGTATGCGGCAAGTCCATTCCAGTTTAAATCAACATGTAGTTAGTTTTTATTGAATGAAATTCTCTGAAAAATTGTGAGGCTGCTCTCCTCCTAACCTGCAGCTATACTTGAAAGTGATATATTTCAGAGGCTCCTAGACTTGGAGATACTATTGAGCAAACCAATTGAGGCAAGTAACAATGGGGGAATGCACCTTGGTTTTAGGCTGGTGGTGGATAGTATCCAGAAAGTCCTTATTGAATCATTTAAGAAATGTACTTTGTAACACTGTATTCCATAAACAAATACTTCAAAAATGAAACATGGTTAATGATTGATTTTATCAGCACACTGTACTCAGTCACACTGGATTGAGAAAACTGTTAATAAAGTAATGCTTATATATATATATATATATATATATATATATATATATATATATATATATATATATATATATATATATATATATATATATATATATGGCATGTTATTTCTTGTAATTATAAAAAAATAAGGATTTACACCACAGGGGAAGAGCATAAGCACAGTCTTGAAACTCAAATAATGTCAGCTCTCTGGTAATTGTGTCACTATCTTCCATACATGTGATGCAAAGATTTTTTAACTGATTTATACTGCACGTTTCATGAGTTTGGCAGTTCGTATTTTCTTTATTTGTGCTCTTATTAGCAAAATGATTGAATTTAATGCTTCCCTTGGATACATACAATTTCCATTAAATTCTGGCAATAACCATACAATGTCACTTTACCTATTTCTATGTTAAAACATAGTTTGAGAAAAATAAATGTCTATATGATGATGCAATGCGTCTACACTACTCTGACACCACGCAGGATACAGTCGATGGGGTGTCCCAGAGACTTTTGGCCTCACATTTCACAGAGAAGTCATGCAATCTGAAAACCCCATTTCACTTCAAATCTGTTTTACATTAATATAAATGTATACCATTGCTCTATGAACGGGAACTTTTTCAGAATGAAAAATATTTTCTAGCAAAATAATTCAGACCTCAACACTTTATCAGGAAAAAAGGTATTCTATTTGAAGCAAAGCAGTGCACTCAACATCATTGATCAAACCTGCAATGCCTATATCAATGTCAAAGGTCATAGTGATACACACAAGCTAGACAAGCAATACACCCAAGCTAGTCAATCAAGAGATAAGACACCACTGTTGCCTTGTGGGTCATAAATGATGGTCAGCTATAACAAAGCACAACAGCAATTCCAAAGGATTCACAACTGCTAATTATCACAAATAAAGTAAACTGCAAACTATGATTCAAATTAGTATCAAAGAAGCATAATGCTCAAGAATGACATACTGGACACCAAGAAAGTTAAGTTTAAAATAATTTTTTATACTTCACAAGGAAAACAATACCAAGGTAACATCCCCAGAAATGCTAAGTAATGATGTTTAATATAAATAACTAAACATTATTCATTACATATCATGGCTTAACACAACATTACAGTCACAATTTAAGGTAACCATACAGAAAAAAATGAATCTTTCAGAATCAAATTAGAGTGTGAGAGTGACTCTTTTCATAAAAGTTAACTATAGCTTTAAATTGTTTACATAATGTTACCGTGTTTACAACAAAATACCACACAGGTTACAAATTTTGAATTTTCTTCTGTTCTTACGCAAATGATATCACTGAAATTTGATGTGAAATTTATATTACGACAAACATATGGCAAATAATTTCCGACGGTGCAGAAAATGAATCCAATCTCAGAGAATAATGGAGAAATATTACAAAACATTGTAACATGCATAGATGCAGCAAAAGGAGTGCACGAATAAAATAAAATAACAACATATAAATGAAAATAGTGATGATCATGTTACAAATGACTATATTAAAAATTAGAAAGTCCAGGACTGAACAACAACAATACAGAAAGGATAGAGGACTACTCACCATTTATTGGAGGCATTGAGTAGCAGACAGGCACAATGAAAACACTGCTAAAATAGTAAAGATTTCAGACAAAGCCCTGCAGTAGAAAAGGCACAAAGAGACACACACTCACGCAAGCACAACTCGTGCAGATATGATGACAATCTCAGGGTGCTACAGCCTGAAAGGATTTCAGAATTTTGCATGGCAGGAGGAAGAAAGGGTAAGATTTTGTTTTTTATAAGATATCATTACTTTTAACATAAACCACTCATTCCAATAACCACACTTTCAGAATAAAGGCACACTTTAATACGGCCAACTTGTCTGTATTATCAGCAACAAGAGTTCATATGTACAATGTATCAATAAATAGAGTGTACAGAGACCATTAATACAACATGACAAACACGTCATTAATATCACTGATCCAACTAAAATATTAACAAAAACACAAATAAATCACAGACAAAGGAGAATAAAATATCATATCAGCAGCTGACTATTTACTAAGTCTCAGTCTGTATACAAAAGGGATAACTTTTACCACTGTATATGTCAAAACTATTTTCTATTCCTATTCAAGGTACATATATTATATATATACCTTGAAACAGCACTCAGAAATGTAAAAACAAACACACTTGTTTACATCAGGTAATGCTCAAGTTTTTGGAATGTTTGGAAAAGTATACAGAAGCATCAGCAAGAGTGTAAACCAAATTAATATTAAACATAATTCCACTTGTAATATTGAAAGAACAAAGATGCCTTTGGGTTAGCATGCAAATTTCAGGCAATGTACCAAATGATATTAGAAAATCGGCAATTAATCTATAAAATTCCACATTAGTTTTCAAATAGTTTATCACACAATTTTCAATTAGTAGGCTCTTGTTACAGCTTCATTTTATTAATGTAAACAAGAAAATTACCTCCAGCTTTTATTTCCCCACGGGGGAATTAGCACCATGCTAATGGCGATTACATTTCTACAAATGAATTACCATTATTAGTTTATAAACAATGTCACTAGTAACAGAACATTTTTATAAGTTCTGCAGCAACATTAAAATCAATTAACAACAAATATAACGGTAACCATCATGTTTAAGAGTGATGATCAAAGGCATCTTTGTCCTATGTATACGTGCAGCTCTGCAGTTCAGTCTTATTTTTATCATATGCAAAGTCTTTCCACAGACCATCAATAAAAGACTGAAGATCACTAATAACAATAATAATAAGTGCATCCTTTTTACATAAGTTGCTCATAGTTATAATACTGATTAGAGAAAAATGGCCATTTCATGTATGTTTGACGATCTATCACTGATGCTGAAGAATTAAGAAAGTTAGTCTAAACATATCTTTGTGTGAAGGAGAAGTATGCAGATCATTTTTATTATTTTTATTATTATAATTTTATTATTATTATTATTATTTATATTATTAAAGGGAAGCTATTCCCATCGTCTTTACTTGAGCATTGAGTAAAATTGCAAGCAAGCAGCTGATAACTAAATAATGATGACAGTCTGAAACTATCTTTACAACTCTGTGGCAACTTATCTCTTACTGACTGAACAAAATCACTTGCACTATAACAGTTACAACAATCTTCATATTTTAAAGAAAGGTGCATCATTTCAGTTTGTTGCAACTTACAATTACCAATATCAATATGTCATGAAATTAAACAACCAGCAAAATTACCTCTATTAGCAAAGAACAATAAGTTCATGCTATTATAAGACAAAAATAATGGAAAAAGTTACAAAATTTTGAAGGCACTGACACAAAAATTTGCAGAATAATCAAAAAAGAATTCACATTTAGTACACAGAGGAAGACATTAAAATTGTGGAATCTCAGGCTCAGATAGCACATGACTGACAAACCAAAGTAAGAAATTAGCTTTAGCTCCTAACCGGTAACAGGGCACCTCCCGAACTGTAAATGAGTATTTTTCATAGCTGGAGCCTGTTACACAAACAGTTACTAAATTATTAAAAAAATTGCTGCTGTATTTGGGTTGGTCCTATTTTCTCAAATGCTACTGATAATAGTGCAATAGACACTCAATGAGATTAATTCCATAGGTGATACTTTACACCAATCAAATACCGTTTAAAAATAAAAAAACTTTTAGGTGCTTTAATACCTTGTATCTCTTTTCATAATAAAATGTTCATACCACAGAATTTGTTCCACAACAACGAACAGTAATCTGTGGTTACAGAAAATAACAAATTATATTCACTAACAACAATTGCAAACATGATATGGAACACATCTAGCATTCAGAGGTGAACTGACAATATATCAAACCAAACAATCCCAACTGGGAGATTTAATGAAAAGTTTTGTAGAGGTACTGAAGGGAAAAAAATCCAAATTTTATGTCGTAGGTTGACACCAATATGTCTTGTATGTCACTTAAATGACTCTTAAAATTTTCAAATAACTCACCTATGGACACGTAAAGACAAAATTATTGTAAGTTAGTTCTAATAACTAATGCCATTGTTGTTCCATTTTCTTAATCAGACTGACAGATATTGAATATCTCTCTCTCTCTCTCTCTCTCTCTCTCTCTCTCTCTCTCTCTCTCTCACACACACACACACACACACACACACACACACACACACACACACACACACACACTTCATGAAAAACATTTTACATACCCAGTGAACTTTTTGTTATTATTTAAGTCAATCAGAAAAGAAACTATTTGCAAAGAGAAAGGAGATGTGGTTTTGTATGTTCACAAAATGTCTGAGCCACTGAGATGGCACACTAATAATATTATATACTAGGTGATCTGCATCTTACCAGATACAATTCAAACTGTAGCAACGAAACAATCAGAACTACGTATTATGTTCAGAATTAAATGGCGTTGAGTATCAGCTGTTACAAATTACCACAACAAAAGAAATGATGCACCCATCTTCCAACAATAACTAAGTTACATTTCTCTAAATAATTAACTCCGGCATACACAAATAATGACAAAAGTTAAAATTTCATATCTAGCCTACAAGTGAAACCTCACTTTTCCACTTTTTGTTTCATATTTAGTTCTCTCAGAAACAGAAGAGAAAGTACTGAGGTGCCCCGGCATTGTTATTTTTTTAACAGAGAACACAAAGTAGTATATTATGCCAACGAGCAAAACATATCTCTGCTTTCTTGAAAAATACATATTACATACACCATCGATAAAGGCTAACAAAAACATTCTAAGTCAAACCCTATATTACAATATCAAGCTCATATGCTATAGTCTGATAAAAATTATTTTTGTTGTTGACTTTTACACTTTAGAACAGAGTTCCTCCAATCGGACCTCAGAATACAATGCACAAATTTTTTGCTGTTGCCAATATGGCAGACCAAAATATTTCACTTACAGCTAATGTTCAGAACAATCACCACTTATCAACCAGATCACTAAGCTCTGCCCACAGGCTGTTTAAATATTGCTGACTGAATACTGTCTATGTAGGTAGCTCACTGAGCGTTAGCTAAGTAGTAGGTGGCAGCCGCTGTGGCAACACAATAATGGCACATAATGGAGGTCAACAAATAAGTCATTTTAATTACATTAAAAGGTTGAAGAGGCTATGTAGGATTTATGAAGAGCAGAGTGCTGGAAGTATCTGTCTTTGCGTGACTGCGTATGTAAGTGAATTTGTTTTTCGTCTATGTAGTGAGACAATTCCAAAATAATGACAACTAAAAGAACCCGGTGTGTTTACAAGTACCAATTTAGTTGTTCTCACTTTCACAAACAAGTCTTATTCTCATTAAAGGGGTAAATTGCTTGAACCAGCTGTGCATGAGAGTGAAATGCTTGGTATGCGAGTTGAATGTACAACATGATTTTCACATTTTACATGGCATTGATTCCATATCAAGTGGAATAGGGATCCCCACTAAGTATCTCAGATACTACTCAAATTGTGTGTGCAGGTATGCTAAATTACCAAAGTAAAATAAGTGCTTATCTAATTCACAAATTTTAATAGTCTGAGTAGTGATCATTTAAGTGAAGGAAGACAATGTCATGACATTTCAAATATTTCAGCCTGGTTTGATGTGCTGTGTTTCAAAGAACGATTGTTGTAAAGCTGAAAAACGTGTCCAAAAGGTTCAACAGTTTGCATTGTGCACATACTGTAAGTTTTGTGTCATTTGATTCTCTGTCATTGCTTCAAGTACCAATAGGAGTCCTACGTTTTCTGCAAAAAATTTTCCATGTTATGTAGCCTAACAGCTAGTTTACAAAGTGCTTCTTTATGAGACACGAAGATATGAAAATAACTTTTTTTGATCAATTTCGGCCCCTAAAGTCTCAAAAACTAAAAATCTAATGGTGATGAAATTTGCATGTTTTAGGAACACACAACATTGCTGTAAAAGGGGAGATTCAGACACCAATCATATGAAAAGATGAAGCTAATTAGGAGAAATTTTGTATTAACAAAATTTCTTGACTAATTGGAGTAAAAATATAGAATCAAATAACAAAACTTATCATTAGAATTATTCAGTGATTTACAGAACTCCAAACTTAGTCAAAATTTCTGAAATGTCGCCATGACATTTTGATACTCATTTTTATGAAGTATCGGAATCTGTGGAATTGACATATATTTATCTTTCTATGGACATTTAGCAAACATGTACACAAAATTTTAACAAAATCTGGGATGGTTGACATACCAGATGGCTTTTATGTAACTAATTATACCACTTTATGGGGAATAACTCAATATTTTGTTTACAGCACATAATCTGTATTCCAGCAATCCTGAATTTAGTTTTATGTATTGACAAGTCTATACTAATGCTAAATGTGATGTGAAATATAGATGAAGCCAGAAAGTGATCTACTGAATGGAAAGAGAAGAGAGACTTTTGTTGGTGGATCTAAGTAAGCTGATCAGAAAAACCTTTAATAGTAGGTCTGTAATTAAAACGACTGAAGAAAGAACTTTCAGATTAAAGTCATAAGCGCCAAGCATTCATTACAGTTACTTGCATTCCTTTGTAAACAATCTCATTCTTACATGGTAGCTACTTGACTTTTTAAGTTAAAAATACACAACTAGACCCGCATTACAAAGGAAATGTAAAAATGAGGTTTCACCGTGAGAATTTACAAACAGATAACATTATGGCAAGGCTGCTGAAAAAGACAAATTATTGAGTATATAGTCTCCGTTATCAATGGCTTTTTGTATTATGAAGTAAAAAACAAGTTAATATTTTAATAATCAACACAATTATAACAACCCGTCCCACATTCCTAATAATATTAACAAAGAGAGAAGTACTGTACACACGATGATACGGTAACTTTCTGAGCACATGCATTCAGTCTGCTGTGATGATAATCTTGTATGCAGAAAAGCTAATACAGGGCTACTGCAATAAATAGATAGCATCAGAACACAGATTCCGCGGAGCGTGACAGGTGGATAGGATGTGACGGACTGCGTGCTAGGCGCTTCTTTGGCAGCTTTTCCAGTGTCTTGAGGAGCAAAGTGAAATCTGGTCTGTCCGAAGGTCGGAAGGACCAACAAAGCATCAGGATGTCCTGCACAATTATCAAAAACAATTTTAAATATTATTATCCCATCTACAAAAAATTGTAAAAATATAGTAAGATTACAAAAGATCCTCAGCACAAAAACTTCACAAATTAGAGACAATTGATACCTATGCAAAAGACCCTAGACATCAGGTATAATGCATATAGTCAGGCTGTATATCTGTCGTGATTCCAGTTATAAGATATGAAGTGTATTCTTGCAACACTGACGCCAACAAAATAGGTTTTCTTTATTGGAAATTAATTGTGTGTGTGTGTGTGTGTGTGTGTGTGTGTGTGTGTGTGTGTGTGTGTGTGTGTGTGTGTGTGTGTATTACTGGTTCTCTCTTCCATTTCCTTTCCAAGTTATAACTTCCTTGTTTATTTCTGAACGATTTTTATCTCCTTTCCTCATGCAAAGGCATCTTCTATTTACTTAAATTTTTCTCCAGTTTTTTTCACTACCAAGTTTATGTGACTGTTTCTATTAAAGCAGCTTTTATTTTATTGTTAACATTAAATAGCTTATTTTGTAATTACTTTATTAGTAAAAACACTAATAAAATTGTTCAGCCATAATAATGTTAACGAAATCTCTAGTTTCCAACAAATGTTTCACTCTGCAGCAGAGTGTATGCTGTAGTGAAACCAACTGAATTTGCAAAGTAGAAGTGTGGTACCGACAGAGTAAAGCTTTTTGTTCGATTATGAGACATGCCTTGTAGGTTCATTTGGCAAGAGTCTGACTGGAAAAGGCAAGGATCCAAGTTTTTTTGAGCCTGTGGTACCTGGTTTTAATCTGAAAGGGAACTCATGTTGTTTTTTCTAGTCTTTACCTGTCAGCTGCAGTTCTCACAACTATAGTACACAGAGTAATGGGGGCATGTAAATAAAATGAAACAAATGACTGCAGTGTAATAACACAATTAGCATGAGATTGCCCAACACTACTGCTACAATTAACTACAACAATCTGTATGAATACTGTTAATATTTTTCTTAGGTGGTAGTGGTGTGTTATGGATGTCAGTAAATTACAAAGTTTTGTATCTAAAAACTGAACTTTCGAAATGACATTCCTATATAAGAATTGTTTTTAAAGATTAGTTGTACAAAAATGTCAGCCTGAAAGTTCAGTTTTTCCCGTGGAGGTTAAATGCTTACAGGAAGGAAAATTTAACATGACAGCTCATGTCTGCCTCAGAATTAAGTGTAAAAACTTAAGTACGAAATTAGCAAATGATGTGACTTATTCACAATGAGAAAGCATGCATGTGCGCACACTGAAGTCGTGAAACTTAACATGTATGAAACTTATGAAGATTTTTGTAACCTAATGTTTCATACATTTTAGTAAAACAATATATTAATGGGTAAGGGTGGGGGGAGGTGGCAGTAGCAAGGAAGAGGGACCTTTTAGTGTGTTTGTATTGTAGTGATATCCCTGATTAAGAAAATTCTGCAGTTGTTCCACTGTCGTGCTTCATCAGATGGGTCTAAGCAGATTTTTGTTGAGCCTCGTTACGGTATATATTTTCCTTAACGATACGAGTAAATATCTGCTTGTTTTTCTAATTGTCAATATACAAGGTGTATTTTTTAAGTAAGGTCTGTTTTAAACATAGTACACAACGAAAGGTTATTTAAAAAAAGTAGATTTATTTTCAGAAAGTACATACTTCTCTATTTTTCAACATAGTTACCAAATTTGTTCAAACAAATATCATACCTCACAACCAATTATTGTAACGGTTGCCACTGAGGTGTTGTTTGAGGTGGTTAAACAGATGGTAATCGTTTGGTGCAAGATCAGGACTGTAGGGTGGGTGGTTTAAAACTTCCCAGCCAAAACTGTCCAATAAATCGCAGGTCTGACCTGCAGTGTGAGGTCTTGCATTGTCATGAAGAAGGGCAATTCCCTTTGTCAGCATGCCGTGTCTTTTATTTTAAAATGCTCTGTGTAGCTTTCTCAGGGTTGGACAGTAGGCTTCTGCATGGTTAGTGGTTCCTCGTTGCATGAAGTTGACTAAAGAAACACTATGCCTATCCCAAAACACAGATACCATGATTTTGCACCGGGACAGAGTCTGTTTGGCCATCAACTTTACAGGAAAGGGTGTGTGTGTGTGTGTGTGTGTCTCCATTCCACATTTTGCTGCTTTGATTTGGACGTGATATGCGAAACCCATGTTTCGTCTCGAGTTAGGATCTGACTCAAGAAGCTGTCACCTCCTTCATGTTAACGGTTTAAGAGCTTCATCGCACACTCAAATCTTTGGTTTTTGTGGTCCTCTGTTAGGAGTTTCAGGACCCAACGGGAGCACAGTTTCCTAAACTTTAGGTGTTCAGAAACAATGTTGTAAATCACTTATCTCGACACGTCAGGAAATTCGTTTGAGACATCTGTTATTGTGAAGTGCTTGTTCTCCCAAATCGTTGCTTCAACTGAAGCCACCAAATCGTCTGTAATCAAAGAGAAGGGACCGGAGCAGTTCACATTGTGGACATTGTCACGGTCATCTTTCAATTCTTGTACTCACTCACGCACTTTGCTTTCACTCATAACAGTATCACTGTACACTTCACAAATCTGTCTATGAATTTCTGCAGCAGACAGGTTACTTGCTGACACAAACTGTATCACTGAGCAAACTTCGTACGTGGCGGGTGAGTTTACAGTCTTAAACATTTTGAATGCACAGAACAGAACCGTATAAACTACTGAGCTGAAACTGAGCACAGTTGTTCCCAAGGCATACTGGTACACGACACAGATGCTTGTTGCAGTATGTGTGCGAACTACTAGTGTCTACAACAAAACAGACCTTACTTAAAAAACACACCTGTGTGTTGTTTCATGAACAACATGAGAACATTCTTCTGCTTAAAGTATATTAATCTTAATACCTTTAGACTTGTCACAGATTTACAACAGAGCAGTATTTTTCGGTTGTCTCAAGTGGGCGCCTTATTTTTATTTATTTTAGGTACACTTCACATCAGCCAAGTACAATTTCACAAAAGTCCTCTCTTGAGGAAATAAGGTGTTTTTATAATACGTTCACAAAATGGAGCCACCTTACAATGAAGCTGGTGCCAGTGACACAAACTACAATGAATATATTGGTGAATAGATTACCTGGACGAGCGTGTTGCCAAATATGGGATACAAGTTAGATATAGAAAACGGAATTACATTAAATGTGTCTATAACAACAGCTTAGTAGCTATTAAAGAAAACATAGATACACACATCACAAAAAAGTTTTGCATCACCCTCGTTCCCAGAACTCTATAAGATAGAAGTTGAGTGTGTATATTCTATCACAGACACAATCCCTTTGACTGTTCAGAGATGTCAATAAACTCGCAAAAAGATGTAAACAACCATGCATGAGCAGACCTGTTAGATGGAGGGGGTCCAACAGCCAATCAGTTCCAGTCATTCCACCAGAAACGAGGTACACAGCTTATATTGTCAGTAGTTCAACCATGCCTAGACGGTCAATACCGCTGTTTGATTGCGTCCACATTGTTACTTTGTTCCAAGGAGGGTTCTGAACAATGGAAGTGTTCAGGCATCTCAGAGTGAACCAAAGCAATGTTGTTTGGACATGGAGGAGATTCAGAGAGACAGGAGCTGCCTATGACATGCCTCACTCGGGCCACCCAAGGGCTACTACTGCAGTGGGTAATCACTACCTACGGATTAGGGCTCGGAGGAACCCTGACAGAAATGCCACCATTTTGAATAATGCTTTTCGTGCACCCAAAGGATGTCGTGTTATGACTCAAACTGTACGCAATAGGCTGCACGATGTGCAACTTCACTCCCAATGTCCACGCTGAGGTCCATCTATGCAACCATGACACCATACAGCGCAGTTCAGATGGGCCCAACAACATGACAAATGGATCGCTCAGGATTCACATCACGTTCTCTCCACTGATGAGTTTCGCATACGCCTTCAACCAGACAATCCTCAGAGACAAGTTTGGAGGCAACGCAGTCACGCTGAACGCCTTAGACACACTGTCCAGCAAGTGTAGCAAAGTGGAGGTTCCCTGCTGTTTTGGGGTGGCATTATGTGGGGCCGATGTACGCCGCTGGTGGTCATGGAAAGCGCCGTAATGGCTGTACGATACGTGAATGCCTTGCTCCGACTGATAGTGCAATCAAACTGGCAGCATATTGGCAAGGCATTCACCTTCACGGACGACAACTCGCGCCCCCATCGTGCACATCTTGTGAACGACTTCCTTCAGGATAACGACATCACTCGACTAGAGTTGCCAGCATGTTCTCCAGACATGAACCCTATTGAACATCCCTGGGACAGACTGAAATGGGATGTTTATGGATGACGTGACCCACCACCCACTCTGAGGGATATACGCAGTATCACCGTTGATGAGTGGGACAATCTGGAACAACAGTGCCTCGATAAACTTGTGGATAGTATGCCACAATGAATACAGGCATGCATAAATGCAAGAGGATGTGCTACTGGGTATCAGCTGTACTGGTGTGTACAGCAATCTGGACCACCACCTCTGAAGGTCTCACTGTATGGTGGTACAACATGAAATGTGTAGTTTTAATGAGCAATAAAAATAGAGGAAATGACTTTTACGTTCATCTCTATTCCAATTTTCTCTACAGGTTCTGGAACTCTAGGAACTGAGGTGACACAAAACTTTTTTTGATTTGTCTATTATGGAAGAAACTCTTGACCACCTTGCATTCTGTGACTAATAACTTTGATATAAATATGAGTGTATTATCAAGAAAGTTTTATTGGAAGACCTCTTGCAAATTGTCAGATCTACTGAAAAGAGGACCATGCAAGATGTAATAGATAATAATTGAGGACTCTCTATGATGAAAGGACACAAGCAGACACAATGTGGATTATAAAAAAGGAATTCAAATATGAAATTCTGAAGTGTAATTTGCCCTCTATGCTGTTCTGAATTTTTATGAAACTCAAATTCTTGAAGCTTTATAATAATGTTCTAACAAAATTTTTCTGTGTATGAAGGAATACACACACAATTTAAATGCTAGTATGTTTTTATGTTTGTTGTGTCCTTCCAGCACCATTGTTCATAAAGTAGAACGTCCAAAATAAAAAGAGTATGATTTTTGAAAACACAGAAATGTCACTTTGAATAAGAAGGCAATAACTGCCTTTCAACACTTGTTGAGTCCACAAGTGCCATTCAGAAAAAGAAACTGCGAACTCAATTCATTATTTTCCCTTTTTCTCTTTCTTTGTTGGATGTCTTTTCTCCAGGCTGATTTGCAAGATACCTTTTCAACACAGTAATTTTTATTTAGCATAAACTCAACTTTAAGAATTCTGGTCCGAGTTGTTTGTTTCTAGTTACACCATATAGCATCAGTGAAACACTGGTATCATTTCTTTTCTGAAAAATTCGTAGTTTAAAATTGGATAATTAACTAGTTTTTTGAGTACTAATAACTCATTAGTTACTGAGTAACGTGGATTGATAAAAAATCCTCTCGCTAAGCGACAGCAGGAGAAAATGCTTTCAAGATGTGGAAAAATGAGTTTACAGTGTAAATGGCCCCCTCTCACAAAAGGGCTGAAAGGAAAGGGAAAGGTATGAGGAAACAGACTGGTGAGATTTAAGAAATATGAAGAGTTGGGGAGAAGTTGCTCAGGAGCCTGGGTAAGTGGAGATTTTTCTCGGACAGGATCAGAAGTATCCTGTCCAATTAGTCTCCCTTAATTTGAGGTTATGGGAAATTTTTCTCTAATCTTCCAATTTCCTGAACCTCACCAGTCATTTTCCAGGATCCCTCTTCCCTTCCCTTCAACCCTTCTGCGAGAAGGAGCCACTGGCTTCGAAAGCTCATGTTTCCTCCTGCCGTCGCTCAGTGTGTAGACCTTTTTTATACATCCATAGTATATCTTTCAAATACTGATTAACAGTAATAATCAGTTACTGTTTTTCTTACAGATTTCTGCTTTGCAGTTGTGGAACTATCAGTTTCTTTATTTACTGAAGAATAACCAGGAATAAATCAATATTATAATGTTCTCCTGCAACCAATTCTGCAACTTTTTTCCATTTACACACTGTCTACAAATCTTTGTGTGATTCTGACAAGAGTACAGCCTCCACGTGGTAGCCAACTGTCGGTGAAGACATGATATTAATATGGACACATTTGCTACAGCAAGAGTGTGAATACCAATTAAGAAAGGAATTTTGCATTTCACAATGCAACCATGCTATCCCATTTAACATTTCCCTCTTCGTTACATCTGATCTTCCATGACTTAAGTTATAATCTATGTAACCTATTTACATCATTTCACTCAAATGATGAAGACTTTCCTCTGCACATACTTTGACATCTCTGGAGGCCTGCAAATTTGCTAGTGACTGCTTCATTCCTTTTCCCACTTGCCAAATAATGGCTTCAGGAGGCTGTGCCTTGAACGGCCATTCACCACATAGCAGTTCATACCATACCGTCCTGTGAACAGAAACAAGTAATGTGTAATTATTCACATAACAGAACAACAAAAAATACCACCCTAGCTGCAAATCAAATACTTACAGCTGAATTCTCTACTAAATTACTTTACAAGTACTTAAGAGGAGAAATTACTATTTTTTGTACATCAATATAATGCACAAATTTTAATTATGGCTAGCTGAAATAGCGGCAGTCATCTGAAGACCAAATACTAATAAATAACTTGTAATATGAAATTATTTTCCTCCCAACAAACAACTGCTTGTAAGATGTATTGGAAGTGACCATTCAATATTTCTTCTTCTGAGCAGTTGTATTGAAAAATGTGTGTGTTAGGTATGATGCAATCAGCAAACTCAAAAATAATGGCACACACAATTTGAGTCACAATAATAGTAACTAATACCTCATAATTTTGACAGGAAGGCATGTAAACCATTAGACAAATTGTTTCATCCACATATATTCTTTCCCATTATATATAATTTTAAACAAAAATTTAATATAGAACAATGTGCTGTTTTGCTTTCTTCCTTGCTGTCAGTATTACAGAAAACAGGAATGTCAGCTTATAATTAGAATTCTAATGTGGAATCTGAATTGTCAAAATCTTCGTAAGTCCACCCATTCACAGATTAAAACTGAGAAGAGAAACCTACGAACTCAGCTGCCCCCGCCGCCCCCCCAAATCCACCCCCTCACCTGTGGTTAGATCCATATGACAGGGTGTGTAGGGCACAACTAAGACTTGGACACAGGTAAACAAGAACACACAAATCTCAATCATTTTCAAGAAAACAGTCTTCAAAAAATTTTGACATGCTTGTCTACTTTCTATGGTCAGTAACATCCTAGCAGTCCACAACCAAGTGAGTAAGCACTTTTTTCGTAAGTGCAAGGTCTCTGGATTAAATCGTGCTGCCAGTACTTCTGTTTCTTTTTCCTCCCCTTCATTCACATTTAATTCTAACAACAGATTTATTACTTTCATAATGTTTTTCCTGAAAAGAAGGGTGATTTTATCTTAGATATCTTTTTTAGGAAACCTGGAAATAAATAGATGACACACAAAAATTTTCAATCAAATCAATACACTCATTTTATTCATATTACTGGCTCATTCAAATGGCTATGAGCACTATGGGACTTAACATCTGAAGTCATCAGTCCCATAGAACTTAGAACTACTTAAACCTAACTAACCTAAGGACACCATACACTTCCATGCCCAAGTCAGGATTCGAACCTGCGACTGTAGCGGCCGCGTGGTTCTAGACTGTAGCGTCTAGGACCGCTCGGCCACTCCGGCCGGCTCATATTACTGTATGTACATTTGTGACATGTATAGTGTTGAAACTATGGAGCACTGAACAGATCAGGATAATATTGATTTATAAACTTGGAAAACAACTATTACTGTGATGTACAACACATGTAATAAACACCTAATTTTTGCATGTGTGTTGTTCTTTCAACATGTCTAATGCAAAACAAACTTGGTTTACATTCACAAATGGTTTTTGCTCATCACACAATTACATGATTTATCACACAATCTACAAACATACCTAAAATTTTCGAACTAAATTTTTCTAAAAAACAGTTGAGTGTTGCATTTTCCTGTTTGCATATGTTAAAATGCTAGTTGTGCCCTACACACCCTGTCAATATGAATCAAATCAGTAAGATGAAATTTGTACAACTCCCTTGTAAGTGAAATATTGTTAATTAAGCTCTATCCTCACAGCTACTAACTGCAGCAGCTGGAGAGGTCTCTCATACACCACATATTAGTGAACCCAACCGATTTACTCATTGAATTTGAATGATTTCAATTACTAATCAAGGTTTTGCTTGAATGTTGGGGTGGGGGAAGAAATTGACATAGAGAGGGGGTGGGGGAGATGGACAGAGAAGGGAAGAGGAGATAGACAGAGAGAAGCAGGGAAGAGTTTAGGATGTATATCCAATTGCCACACATATCTAGCACCTGCAAAGCATTGCCCGATTTGTTGATGAATAATATAGTCCCACGAGTCAAACTCACTATTTTCTACACCACATAAGTCTTATGTACGGCAGACTGTGGTAAAAGAAACAGTTTCTAAGTACACTTCAAACAATGCGATGGTGCTGCACAATTGATTCAGTTTTCATAGTCTTTTGTTGGTCCTGCTGCTACTACAACTCCGTGGTGAACTGAAACAACTTTCCCTTCATGTTTGAAATGTGCAAATCAATATTACTGACCTTCCTAATCTCTTTAAATACAACTCATTTTACACAAGAGAAAATGATGCCCTTACCCGGCCCCATCATTGCTAATAATCAAGTATAGCAAATGACGACTCTGTACTCAAAACTCCTTAACATGCAACAATCATGAATTGTGCACATCCATTTTGCAGTGAATCAAACATTAATGACCAATAATCTGAAGATGGTCCTATCCTCACAAACGCTTATATATTGTGATATTTTTTGGGTGTGTGCATATTTTGAGTTTATTTTCATTATATTATGATGAAGCAAGGTTATCTTGATGCTTCAAACACAAGGGAATTGAAGAAGAAGAACCGTTACGACATATTCTGTTGTCGTCTTCCATAAGGTTCCAGTATTATGATAATTTGTAGGAAGTAGTGTGCTTTGACCATATGAAGTGGACAGAGTACTAATAAAAGATTTTTATGTTTCAATCTGCAACTCCACGATGCGTCTTTTCCATGTATATACTGGTTTGCAAACCTGCCAAGTACCGTAACTCGATTAAACTTAGACCACACATACAAAGAGCTACTTCAGTATAGCAGAGAAATTAATTTCAGAAAAATACACAAGTTGCACAGACATGATACTTTTATTCAAAGACAATAATTAGACTGAAGTCCCCGAATTATGATAGTCCCCTGGACTATAAAAAAGGCTGGACATGGTTCTTATTATATCACCATAGACAGCAATGTAGGCTCTGCTATGTGTTCCGTATCTCCACCAGTGCAGTTAACACTGCTAGATGATACATGGTGCATGTGGGCATACTGCAATACATCTTCCCAACACATCCCACATGTGCTTGATGAATTATTCGCTAAATATCCTCCTATTCCAAGAGCTGCTCTACTTGCACTGTTTGAAGCAGTCGTGCACTGCCATCCATCAGGGTCAAATGCACCCCTGATTAACATGCACACTGAGAAGGAGTACAGTGTCACAATGAAGTTCATTGGTGAGAGCACTGTATCCAAAACTTCTGTATGCCCATGCAACATTATGCCTTTCCAAACGATTGCAACTGCACCACCAAAACCATTATGTTTGACAATTTTCTTGAGTGCATTGCATGTTCCCACCTCTCGCCATATGAGGGTTTATCCAGCAATGTCTAACACTCCATGTGTTACGGTGTGGCGAGGTGTAATGCTGCATGGGCGTAGTGAGCTGCAATTCTTTGAACACAGTACTCTCATCAGTCAACGTCATTGTGACACTGTACTCCTTCCCCACGTGCACCTTTTCAAGAGTGCATTTGCCCCTGACTTCATTTTTATGGATGACAATGGGGGACGGCATAAAACAGCACCAGTGGAGCAGCTCTTGGAAAGAGAGGATATTCGGCAAATGGACTGGCTGGCCAGCCCATTCCTCCGACTTCAATGTCATCGAGTAAATGTGGGATGCGTTGGGGAGAGGCACTGCAAAGACTATCCAGTATTTGTCAACCATGCTGATGGAGGAATAGAATGCCGTACCCCATTAACTCCTAACCATCCTTGTAGCCAGTATGACAGAACGTTTCGGAGCATGCATTGCCATCAATGGTGATCACACATCCTACTAAGAACTTTGTCTCACCTTTTGTAATGTCCAGAGGACCATCCATCAAAGTCGTGGTGGCCTCAGTTCAATTATTGTCTTTCAGTTACCTTCTGTGCTTGTGTGAAGCAGTTCTTTCTATGTATGGTCCAAGTTGCATTGAGCTATGTTATTTGGCAGTCACACATAATACAAAAGTTACATTCATCCTTAAGTTTTGCACACTAGGATGTACAGGGAGGGAGCACAGAATGTAGGATAATAAAATGGAAGATCCAATGAAAATGTGCAAGAAAAGTAATGAGAGTGATTTTTTTGTTAACAAAATTTTTATTTTTTTCAAATAATAATACTGACTGTCAGTTTTTTAGAAAGGACATGTTTCGATACAGAAAAAAATAAAAAGGCAATAACAAATGTAAGGACAATGGGAGGGGCTGAGATAGGGTCAGACCATTCTCTTGTGCTAATAAAGATGAAACAATTACTACCAACACCACCAAGTAAGAACAACAGTGATAAAAGAACCCAAAGAGTAGAAGTGAGTAGGGTAAAAGAGGAGGTGGTGAATAAACAGTTTAAAATTAAGCTTAAAAATAGATTTACTGAATTAGAGAATGACAACAATAGAAAAGAAGGTGAATATATCAACACAAAATGGAAGAATATGACAACAGTTATAAGGGAGACAGCACATGAACTACTAGGTGATGATGATGGATGATGATAATAATAATAATAATAATAATAATAATAATAATAATAATAGTAGTAGTAGTAGTAGTAGTAGTAACAGCAATAAAAAGTGCAAATCACGGTTCAATGAAACGTGTAGAAAAGCAGTACAGGATAGGAAGAGAGCCAGGCAGGCAATGATGAACAATAACAACCATAAAACCAAACAACATACAGGAAAGCCATGAGAGAAATGAAAAGTATAATAAGGCAAGAGAAAAGAGCATTCACATATAAACAGACACAGAAGGCCGAGGAGGACTATAACCAGAACAATAGTAAATAGTTTTACAGAACAATAAATAACTATAGAAAAGAGTACAGATCTAAGTCTGTGATAATGAAGGACAAGAATGGAAAACTTGATCACTACAAATGAAGGAAATTTAGAGAACTGGAGGAAATAGTTCAAAGGACTGCTGAACAACCCGGTAGATACCTACAACAATGAAAAAAGGCAGAAAACAACCAGAATGTACAACCATTAGTCTGATGGAGGTGATGGGAGCAATAAAAAGACTAAAAAATGGGAAAGCCCCTGGCATTCAGCAGAGCTTATCAAAGAAGGGATTGAGAAGATACACAAATGGTTAGCCGAACTGATAAAACAGGTGTGTAGAAAAGAAGTAATGCCAGAGGAATGGAAAATTGTTGCTGTATGTTCCATATACAAGAAAGGAGACAAAACGCTGACACAAAACTACAGAGGATATCTCTCCAACGCACATACTATAAAGTAATATGAAGACTTATACTCAACAGGCTCAACCCATACAGTGAGGACATATTAGACACAGCACAAGCAGGGCTCAGGAAAGGTAAATCAACAATCGACCAAATATTCACACTAAGAAAAATATTAAGTAAGAACTGGGAGCACAATTATGATACCTTTTGCCTGTTTACAGGTTTACGCAGCATATGACAGCATAGTAAGAGAGGAAATGTGGATGATAATGGCAGAGTATGGGATACCTGACTGATAAAGCTAACTAAAAAGCATGGGATGGAATCAAAAGTGTAGAGTGAAAGTACAAGAGGGGGCGGGGTGGTGGTGGGTTCTCTGAAGCATTTGAAGGAAAAACAGGAGTGAGACAAGGAGATTATATATCACCAACCCTGTTCAATTTGGCCCTCAACAACACCCTGAGGAGAGTAACATGTGAGAGTGCAGGAGTCAACATAGGAAAAAAGATAAATGTCCTGGCTTTTGCTGATGATATTGTCCTATTAGGAACGAACATGGAAACCCTGGAGCAAATGGGGACTGTGCAAATGGAAAAAGCAAAGAAAGTAAGTCTAAGTGTACATGAAAGTAAATCAAAGTTCATGGTAGTAATAAGAAGAGCTCATTTAGGACCAAACCATCTAAAAATCGGAAATCTAACAATACAGAAGACAGAGATTCACATACATCGGTGTCAGCATCAATCAACAAAACCTTATAGAACAAGAGATAGTAACAAGAACTCAAGCTGGGGGAAGATGTCTAGGAGCTATGCACAACATCATAAGATCAAAGTTACTATCTAAACAAGCAAAACAAAGAATATATCAGACCATCAGCAAGCCAATAGTGTGCTATGCAAGTTAGACACAGACCCTGACAAAGGAAACAGAGGAAAAAACTCATCAATTTTGAAAATAAAATACTGAGAAAAATATGCGGCCCAGTGAAAAAGCAATGAACAGTGGAGATTAAGGAAAAACAGAACTCAGACAATTATACACACTGCCTGGTGCCGTAGTGAGTGTGAAAATTAATAGACTGAGATGGTACGGACATGTGAGGAGGAGAGGGGAGAACACAGTAATAAAGGCTGTAAAGGATTGAGAAGCTGAAGGAAAGAGACCACTGTGATGGCCGAGAATGAGATGGAAGGATAATACCATAGGAGACATGCAGATACTGGTCTGGGAGATGAAGATCAGATGACAAAAGTGTGGAAGGCTGGACTGAGTGAGCCCAAGGACCAGCTGTGATTTGTGTCAGTAATAGTATTGTCACCTTCAGAGTAGTTGGCTTCAGTAGATAATACACTGGCAAAGTAGCCATTCCCAGTCTTGGCAGTAGTGCTGAAAGGCTTCTCAACTAGTCAACTGGTAGTGTCTTTAACATATAAGTCACGTTCTTTCAAATGTTTTCCAAGTTCTCAAAATGATGCCTATTTAAGACTTTTTCAGTCTCAGAAGAAGGAAAAAAGTCACAATGACTAATATCAAGTCAATAGGGGTGTTATGGAACAACATGATGGAAGTGGCTATTTGACATGGGGCATTGTCATGATGCAACACCCATTTGTCTGCAATGTCTGGTCTTACTTGAGTCACCCTTTTTCTGAGCTTTTCAAGGACATTTTTGTAACATGGTTGAAAGTGTGCCCTGGATAAACAAATTTTTTGTTGGTTTTTGAAGTTAAAGGTCTCACTGAGTGAGGTTTATCTTCAACAACTTCTCAGCCTTCCAAAAATGATTTATGCCAGTGAAAAAGTTTTGGTCTTGATAAGGACCATTCCCTATAGGCCTATTTCAACTTTTCAAAAGGTTACTCTTGCAGATTCCCCAAGTTTAACATAAAACCTGATGGCATAACATTGCTCTGAATTCCACTGTTCCATTTTCATAACACACAACAAAAACATAACTTCACTCATAAATTTGAAATGACCACTATCTCACATGCACCCAAATGAATTAGGAGGGAAAGTAACTAAACATGAAAGGAAAACACAGAGAAAACAAAATACAGAAGAGCTAAAAGAAAAGCAGAGAGAAATGTGACTAGCTAATCACTTACCAGAAAAACTTGGGCGAGCCAGTCACCTATTTGACAAATTAAAAACACCGTCCTAAAATCTTATTAAAAATGTTGGACAATTCATAAAACTGTAAAACTTTAACCATGCTTATTTGATTATCACTTAAAATAGAGGGCAGATTCATCAGCAAATTTGCTGCAGTCGGCTGATTGGAAAATAAAACGCAATCCAATAAAATGTAATGCACAACGACCTGTAGGCCACAGGCACTACACATTAGGGGCCAAACTGCACAATAACACTGGGTTCGGTGTGGGGCAGCGGTGAGGTGAGTTGATTGCTGTAGCCTGTTGTGTGGTTGTGCACCACTGAGGGCCACAGCGGGAATGAAGCCTCTCCGTCTTTCTAGGTCCCATGTTCAATACATACATACCCCCATATGCATGACAAGCAAATTCAAAATATAACAAGAACAATTAAAATGAAACACACACACACACACACACACACACACACACTCTTACCTGCAGAAAACTGAAAACTCATCTCTGCAGCCCACTCCTCTAACCTCCGCACTGTAAGTTGCAACTGACTGCTCACTGTTGCAACATTGGAGGAGGAACAGAAAACAGAAAAATTGTCCACAAATAAGGAGCACTGTACAGGACTCCTTACCATAGATGTGATACTTTTTATGCTTGTGGCAAAGTGGGTAACACTTAAAACACTGATCTGTGGGACACCATTCTCCTGCTCAAAACAATCTGATAGTGAGGCACCAACTTGGGTCCTAAAAAACTGCCAAGACAGGAAAGACTATATAAAGATGAGGAGATAGCCATGAAAGCCTCACTGAAGCAGCTGTGTGAGAATATGGTGTCTCCAAGTAGTATCGTATGCATCAGCTATATTGAAGAATATAGCGATACAGTGATGCTTATGTAGGAAAGCCTGCTGAGTAGCCGCCTCTAGCAATGTCAGGTTGTCGACAGTGGACCCAAATCTTCAGAATCCACACAGAGCGGATAAGGAGTTGCCTGGTCTCTAACAGCCAGACCAGACGACGGTTAATCATTTGCTCCATGGTCTTTCCTACACAGACCATTAAGGCAATATTCCAATAACTACTGGAACATGTGTGCTCCTTTCCTGGTTTGAGTATAGGTATGAGAACTGCGTCCCTCCATGAGGCATATTAGATTAAAACATTTGTGGAGAATTTCCTTTGATGCCACGGGCAAATGTCGAAACATGCAGTAACGGATTTGGTCGTGTCCGAGTGCAGTGTCACGAGTTTCAGTCAGTGCCAATTCAAGCTCCCACATGGAGAAAAGGGAGTTGTAAGCCTGAGAACTGTTGGGCCAGAAGTCCAACTTTTTCTTCTCTACGGACACACGGTAGCAATGAAGTGCCACATCCTGGCTTGCACTGGCAGTAGTTTGCGCAAAAAGCTCTGGCCAATGTCTCTGGGTGTTGTTTGGAGTCACCCTGTTTCAGCACTGCTGCTATCGATAAACAACTGTGTTTACCAGAAATCCTCTGGATGGCCTCCCAAGCTTTTGTAGAAGAAGTGGAATGATCGATGGAGTCCATGAACACATGCCATGACTGTTTTTTGCTCTCCTTAATGACGCATCGAGCTTTGGCTGTCGTGACTTGAAAGAGCACGAGGTTATCTGCTATCGGGCAACATTTTAACCATCAAAGAGCCATTCCTCCAAGGTACATGTCGCCTCCTAAGAGAACCGAAAGACTGGTGCCGATAGGTCAGCTGCATGACAGATCACATGCGTGATGTGGGCCACCCATTCCTGGGCACTGTCACAGAGTTCTAACACAGTCAATTGGCCGAACAGTGACCATTAGCCCTGCTGATCATCCATTGTAGTGGCATCTGTTCCAGCAGTCCTCTACCCATTAGGTGGATCCACAGTGGGAAGTGGTCACTGGAATGAATGAAGGTCATTAGTTGCTTCCCCCTCTGCTGAGTCTACAACAGTTGGAGAGCTGAAAGAGAGGTCGATGGAAGATGATGACCTAGTAGTAGCTGAGAAATGTGTGGGACTGCGTGTGTTAAGAATGTACAGCTCCCAAGACATTGTGAGGTTTTCCAACACTCGACCCCGGGGCAAGTATAGTGTGACCCCATAAGACATTATGGGCATTGAAATCACCCAGTAGGAGAAACGGGCATGGGAGTTGTTCAATTAGGCCCGTGAGAGCCTCAGAGTCTATTGCATCCTGCAGAGGTTAGTACAGGAAGCAGATAGTGATAGTTGGATTCCCATGAACTGCGATGGCTACTGCTTGTAGGTCAGTAACTAATGGGAGAGCATATGAGTGGCACGAGTTATTGAAAACACAGCAACACCTCTCTTGGCTTGTTACCCCGTCAGGTCATCCTTATGATGGAGGGTATAGCCCTCTAGCACAGAGGCATCAGAAGCTTTGAAATGTGTTTCCTGTAAACATGAGCAGAGGGGTTGTGTATGTGTGCACTAGGAGTTTTAGTTTCTCCACATGAATCCTGAACCCATTCATATTCCACAGTAGTATGGGAGCCATTTATCAAGGCAGTTGAACTTTCACGCTGTCTTTCCGCAGGGGTGAGGAGCTCACAACAGTTGGCGTTTTAACTTTGGGGCAAGAAAGTTGCCCCAGGAAGACTTCACAGTCCATTGGCTCTGAAGCAGAAGCAACAGGGCCACCCAGTAGAAAGACCTCAACATGGTCTGATGGGCTACTGTCTGTTTTTGCCCATGGCGGAGGCTTCCCATTTGCTGTCTTGGCCTAGGACGACTTTGCAGGAACTACCACAACAGCGGTAGAGGCAGCACTGGATTTATTACTGGACACTTCCTTTGGAGTTACTGTGAGTTCCGTAATAGTAGTAACAGTGGCTTTCTCTGAAGTTTTTGGAAGGGCTAGGGGCTCAGAAACAATTGCAGTTTGATAAGTACACTGACAAATGCAGGTACTAATGCCGACACTAGCAATTACATTTGTGTAAAAGCGTTGGCCATAGAAATATGCTTTTTAAGGGCGGAAGCAAAAGAGGTAGAGAATGTTGGAGGCTGCATGGCCTTGTAGATCATCTTGACCACTCAATATGGGATGTGTTTCAAATTTTTAATCTTGTGTATCTTCCGCTCTTCAAGGAAGGCAGTGCAATCCCTACTCCAGACAGAGTGATCCCCACAGCAATTAACACACTTTGGAGGGGAGGAGCAGTCAATTCCATCATAGATGGCCTTGTCACATTTGTCACAAGTGGCTTCATTCACATCCTAAGGTGGCATGCCCAAAACACTGGCACTTAAAATAGCGCACTCGGTTAAGGACATACGGTTGTATGCTGAGACGACGAGCCTTGATGGGCTCAGAGTTCTGTGCTATAGAAGATTAGGATAAAGAAGTCAGATTTTATGTGATCCAAAAAATGCACATCAACAATCCCCTCCTGAGCCCAGTCAACCATCAATTTCTCCTTGAGATGTTGCCAAGATCTCCACATGTCACAACACCTTTGCTATAGTTCAAGGTGTTGTGGAGCTCTGTTTCTACGGCATATTCTCCAAGACATTCAGCTTTCTGAAGATTTGTTGCTTGTTGGGAACTAGCAGTTTCGACCAATAGCACGGCATTACGCAGACATTTGATGGATTTAAGTGAACCTGCACTGCCCTCTTACCATTTCACAATTGAAAACATTCTGAGTGGCAGCATGCATTCTGTTACTATGCATGGAAAAGTTCTGTGTGACTCCTGAGTCTGGAGGTATGGCTACACAAGCTCTCTTATTTGATTGGGTGTTAGTACCTACCAACAGCCCACTCATTTCTTTGGGAAGTGGAAGAGCAAACTTCGAAGGATTCATCTCGGTTCCACGAGCAGCTAGGGAAATAGAAGTCCACCTAGACTGAGCTCCGCTTACCTAGGTAAGTCATATACAACTGAAGTGCGACAGGTTCCCCAGTGGTTGCCTGCTAACAGCTGTTCCACCTCTACAGCAATGTATCTCAACAGAGCATATCATACCTTGAGGATGAGGTTTTTTTATAGAGCTTTATTCCATCCTTGTGATCAAGGCAGTCAAGCCAAGATCCCCATTCCCTGAGACACACGACATTCCACCGCCACGCCACATGGTGGTCGCTGAAGCATGCCCATAGCTCAATGTGACAGAGGACTGACTGCACTTGCCAGTCCCAGTTCAGGAATGCCAGAGCTGCCAAGCCTAACTCAGCAAGCGAATGCTGAACTCCTGAAGGCACATGCACATGATGCCTATATGGAACTGAAACTCTGATCATCTGGAAGGGATTAACACACCAGTCTACACAAGCAGAAGAACACAGCATTGCCAGAACACTTGCAGTGTTGTCAGTCTCATTACTTCTCTCAAACATCTCCTAAGAATAAAGGAAAGAAACAGTAATACAATGCAACTTCTAATATATATAACGTTTCTCAATTACATCAACCCAAGGTGTCGAAAATCAAAGTGTAAAATTGTGGCATGCTATACATTAACATTTTGTCAACATTGCAGAAGAAGACAGAAAGCAGAAAATTTGTGAAGACAACAAGAGGTTGTAGAACAATCACAGGTGTAATAAAATCTGAAGACTCAATGTTTTAAACCAAAGAACTGCTTTTTTTTAGGTGATGGGCGAAATCTAATGTGTAATGATATATCAAGTTTTCAGGACAGGAAAATTTGGAAATGAAGAGAGATAATCGTATCCAAGCACCAAAATTCAAAACCCTCTGACATTTGTATAATGACACAATGGATATGATGTAACATAAGAGAAAAGCGTAAGCAGAAACAAGCCACCTGGATGATGGTTTAGGAGAGGAGCACACAAAAATTTGAGGCAGTGATGAGAACAGAACATGGAGCCAGACATAAGAAGACTGGGGAAACGAA
Organism: Schistocerca gregaria; assembly: GCF_023897955.1. Classification (NCBI taxonomy): domain Eukaryota; kingdom Metazoa; phylum Arthropoda; class Insecta; order Orthoptera; family Acrididae; genus Schistocerca; species Schistocerca gregaria. The sequence continues at coordinate 197,165,853 of NC_064920.1, forward strand.
GGGAAAAAGTAGGATGGTTGTAATAAATGGTGAAGCATTAAAATGAGTTGGAGAACAAGCAGTGGATAAGTAATCCCCCTCTCAGTTATTTCTAACGTATCCTTCAATTATTCTCCCTCTGAAGACCATCACTAACAAGATGTTAAACATTAAATGTTCTTAAGAGTGAAGTCTTTTATGACAGCACTGTTGTATAAAACATTCTTGGACTTTCTACTGCATCACTGCAGGTTAAAACCTGAACTGACATGGCAAGAAGTCCGATAATGTTTTATATATTAATTGTTTTTGCTCCCTTCTACATCAAATTTCTTCCTCTACAAAATCAATTTGTGGTTACACAAACTGGATCTTGCTTATTGAGATTTGACCACATACGAAGCATTATTCTTCCAGAGGCTTCTAACCTGGTTTTGGAATTTCACATGATACTGAACTGTTTCTCAAACGTTCGCCTTTGTTTCATTCTCAGGATTTCATGTATTGCGATGCTGCATCTACGTTCCTTTCACTAATAATTAATTACCAGAAATAAGGAATTAGAAAAATGATATTTTGATGTAATCCATTCAGATCCATTTAATTACAAGAATGAGAACTATAAGACAGAAAATAAGTAGTCACTGGAGAGATGTTGAGTAGTACACAGCCACATAAAAATATGCCAGAGAATGTTAAGCATTTGGAATAAGTCCTTTACCAGAGGTAAAAACACACACACACACATACACACACACACACACGCACACACACGCACGCACACACACGCACACGCACACCAACTTCAGCGTCAGTATTATAACTATATATTTCTCCATTTTTGTTGTGTGTGGCAACATTTTACAATAAAATACTGTACCCAAAAGCATAGACATCTGAAGCCTTGGTGAAAGGCAGTTCTTCTTCATCAGGCTTTTGTCTTGCCCGCAGACTCCGGACAATTTCAGGAGCCAAATAGCACAACCATCCTGGAGGGATGCTCAAGCCATCACCTTTCCTGAAACAAAAATAATTTACCTTCACATACCTATTTTTTGCCGTCACCAATTCTTGGAATTCCAAACAAGGTTAGTTTCAACACTTGTTAGTAATTCTTCTTGACTTTGGTACTTATCACCATAATGTGAAATACACCATCACATTGTCTTCTCAAGTGAACTTAATCAGATGTTGCACCCAGACACAAATGAAATTCAAAATTTTGCAGTATCAAAGGCAAGGTTTCATCAGATATAATCAATACATACCCAATAAACCCTTCATATTTCATTTTTGTGTTGGTTATTTAAATGTGAGTTAATTGAGAAATGGTAACATACATGTTTCTAAAGAATGGATAAATGGCCTGCTACATTTACAAATTGTAAACGTTTCTACATTTTGATACATCCAATCTTAAATTTGTGGAATAATTTCACTCAAACTTAGGGTAATTATAATCCACATTGTGAATACTGTGTTTGTGTGTTAAAAGTTCTAATGTGGAAATCCAAAGCCCAAGTACTGCTGAATAAATATTCAAAGGAAATACTGTGCAACAGTGTAACAAAAATTTTTTTTTCAGAGTAAGAAATAGAAATCAACATGAAGAATTGCAAATATCAAGCACAGAAAGAACAACTGTTGTCACTTTTCAAAATTTGGTACAATAACAAAGAGTTCTAATAAGAAATGGAATAATTATTACACAGACCAAGGTAATTCCTTTCAACCAGTTATTAACATCTGACTTAAGGAAAATAATTTAATTCTGGTACATTGAAGAATCACCTGTTACTCCAAACTGTAGAAAGTTCTATTTTAATGATTATATCCCATTCATTACCCAAAGGCTCTTCTTTGCAAGGCCATTTCCAGCTTCTCTCAAAGTCTTCCATATAGTTACAAGTAGATCCTTTCTTGTCATCAACAGGGGGTTTCTGAACAATCTCTGTATTCTCATCTGAATAGCAACAAACATTCAAAAGTTCAATAAACTTTTTCTTCCAGCATAATGCCAGACAAAATGATTTATGAGTGAATTTCTCACTTACAACATAGCTGAGATTCTCACTCAGGTACTCAGACCTCAATTACATTTCTTTGTGTTTAGATGAACTATTATTATCAGATAAGACTACAGTTTTCTTTGGATGGCCAGTCACGTTCCTCAAACTCAAACATCAGATCATCAACAATAATACTCTGCCCCCACATGCCCACTCAGCTCCTTATTGTTTGCTTGCCAATAATATTAACTCCTTCAACATATTTACGTTCCTCCCGTAGTGGCTGTCCTCTATGGCATAGATGTTAAATTATTCATAGCTTATGTGTGTTCAGAAGCTTTTATCTGCATACAGAAAACAGCTAAACAGCTCAGTGTATTCACAAAAAGATATATATGCCATATCAGAGTTTCATCTATTACAACTGGAGTGCACTAGAATAAACCCATCACCAAGGCAATTATGCCTGCCATATACAAATGGCAAGACCTGTGCCGACTTTTATGCCGATGGCTGGTGTGATCCTATCAGAGGGCAAGCCTGAGGATACACGGCATCTGAGTGATGGCACCACATACATTGAAAGAAATATTGTGCCAGTTATTCTGTTTCCACGGCATCAACATGTGATGATGTTACACCCCCCTTACCTTCCTCAAGTGATCATTGGAGGGAAGAACATAGTTGGTGCATGGTCCACAGAAGACGTCACCCGGGAATGTGGCAAACCGAAGTCCATACGCGTGTGTGTGAAAAGCTACAGCAATATGACGCTCAGTGGGAGGTGCACTAATAATACCAGGACCAGAGTGTCCAATGGGGGTTTGAGTAACTGGCATCTGCTGACCAGGCTGGAAGAGGTGAAGTTGACGCCATTGGTGGACATAGATGACCTCACAAGGGGCCAATATCATATATGGGACCTTTACCTATTGAGCAGTTCGATAGATGTAACCATTGTCATGCTATACTGTGATCTTTTGCAAGTCCACAGTGGTCAGTTACTCATGCTCAGTATTCGGTGATGTTTCGTAGCAGTAGTGGTAGTTACATACAATCAAGATGTACTATTCCACAACACAACTGTAGCAGATTAAATTGTTTTATTTCTCAATAACAATTCAACCACGGACTTACTTACACAACTGTTTTATCAAGATTGTGGATTAAGACAGTCTCATCATATTATTGTATTTGCATCTTGAATACTTACTCTGAAGTAATTAGTCTCTGGTATGTGTCGTGTGTGCAAATACGGACTTGAGTTTTGAGTCAATACTATTTTTTGGTTACAGGTTTTGACAGACAGATATGTAGAATAGTAGAAAGTCTAGGCTAGGCTAAAAGATGACACTTTAATTTTATCCATATTTTGCAGCTTTAAACGTGACTGTATTCAATACACGTTGAGGTATGAACTAAACGCCTTAAGTCACAAATTTTCGTGTTTTATTAAGTACATGATGCATTTCAGATCCTGTGGCTCATCAGGTATAATTTGTCTTAATACAGGGTTTATTTTTTCTCTTGAACGAGCTGAAATGCATGTTTGTGTTTCCAAACATGCATATGCAAATGTGCCTCTTAAATGAAGTGATATGTATGAAAACGATGGAAAAAAGAATGTATGCTGGTGCTAAAACATTGAAAATGGTTTTCTTGGATTGTGTGGAATATGCATTTCACCTCATTCAAGAGAGAAAAAAAAAAGCATAAATGCATCATGTTCTTAATAAAACACCAAAAGTTGTGACAGTGTTTTCTAGTTCATACCTCCAGTGTAAAAGGTGACAGCTTGATGTTAAGTTCATGAAGTCAACGTATGTCTTGTAATGAGAATAACTACTTATTGTTACGGTTATGCATGTATGAATATCAAGAGCTCAGATGGAAACACAGTTCTAAGCAAAGAAGGGAAAGCAGAGAGGTGGAAGGGGTATATAGAGGGTCTATACAAGGGTGATGTACTTGAGGACAATATTATGGAAATGGAAGAGGAAGTAGAAGTAGAAGTAGAAGTAGATGAAGACGCAATGGCAGATATGATACTGCGTGAAGTTTGACAGAGCACTGAAAGACCTGAGTCGAACCAAGGCCCCGGGAGTAGACAATGTTCCATTAGAACTACTGACAGCCTTGGGAGAATCAGTCCTGACAATACTCTACCATCTGGTGAGCAAAATGTATGCAGGGCGTCTACAGGGAGGGGAGGGGGGTGGGGGGGGGGGTGGGGGGGGGGACATGTGAGTTTGGAAAGGTGTTTCATGTGAGACAATATGGACAGAGTTTATTTTCGTATTGCGAAAGTATATACACAAATTCCACGAGTTACAGCATGGTACCTTCCGAAGCTCTAAAATAGAGATTGCATTGAGCGATGCACTTTTGTCAGCCAGTCATAGCTCATGTCACGTTATCTCGCTAGCGAATGACGGCAGTTATTCAGAGCACGGGGCCTACAAGAAAGACAGGCCGCGGCACGTACGTTACAAAGGTAGGCCGGGCTCGCTCAACAGGGCTCGCACAACTCAGCAAAGTGCGTTTCCACACCGGTTAACTCTTAATTAAATGTGTATGTACAAACGAGAATTGCACCGTCTATTGGAATACACTGTTATTAGTCCTACAATGATAGGAAGTCCGTAGGCCTACTAACAGGCTCTAGTTTGGCAATTAAAATCATGCCAAAATGATTATCAGTTGCGTAAGGCACCACATCATCTATGAAAGGAGAACTGTTACAGAGAAGAGACTAAATACTATAAACGAGCGGTTATACCATTTCTATCGAGCATTGATTTTTAAATTTTGTAGATCGAATAGTAATTAGTAAGACTTCATAATAACGGACTCCAGTACAAGATGCAATTATTATTAGTATGCATGCACCCGGTCGTGAGTTAACAGATTTATAAATGCATTTTGCTCGCTGAGCTAAGGGAATGAGCGAGCTCAGGCTGTTCTTCGTGATGTACGCGCCGCAGCCTACCTTTCTCATGGGCCTCATTCAGTGCATAAGACATGTTATGTACTCAACCACTAGCAGCATCATTGTTAAGTAGCACGACCATACAAAGACGAAAGGTTAATGGGTTAAAGTAATGTAAGTACACTATATCTTCACGAAAAGCTGAACTTTCACATATAATATTGGGCATTAACAATGTTTTGCTCTTTTTTCTCTGAGGGCATAATTAGGCAGGAACCTAAGAATGCTTCAGAAACTAAACTGCTGTATTTGATGTATTTCACACATATACTTTTATGCAAACATGCAGTTCAAATGCCAATGAGAATCAAAGATCTTTCCAAAATGCGTTGTTTTTTTGCTGGATTTCATTTCCTTAAGTGCTCGCAAGTATAAAACCCCTAACCTTTCCATAAGCCGTTTTCCAATAACACAATTCATTTAGTTTTTATGTCATGATCATGGCTGCAGCAATTTAGGAGAACCTTTACAAAGTGAAGTTTATACTTAGCTGTAGTCGGTGTCATGTTTTACAGCAGAGTGATGCAACAACTTTGACACTGTTTTTATTCGAAACTCCGAATACACTGTACAACATTTAAACACCCACTGATGTAAGGCTGCGAGCACTCACAGCAAGGTCTAGGGATCTTTGAGAGCATTCTGTGTTCTGCCTGACTGGGACTGGAGTGGCAATGAAGGATGGACAGAATAGGAGCAGTCACCATGGCATCAGCTGGTCAATGCAAAGCAATCCAGTGACTGGATGGAGTGGGAAGAGACATCGCTGCAAGCTGAGATGGTATGGTGAGGTGAGGTGAGGAGAGGTGACCAAGCCAGCAATCGATCACACAAAAGACAAGCCATCACTGTCAGCAGCTAACATCGTTACATGCCTGCACAAAATCCCAATACCATGAAACACCATAATAATACAGCCCGCTGTTACCGTGATTAAATACAAATAAAACAATTGCCATTTATACATCCAATGCCAAAAAATATAGCTTGGTATATATAAGGGGGGGGGGGGGGGGGAACATCGAGAGAGTATTACAGGAAAATACTAGCTGGCAGATGAGTGGTAAACAAAAACATTGCGAAGTTGGTCAATAATTAAAGAAGTAGTCTGGAGCATGAGTCTTGAAATACGAGTTTATTGAGCCGAGTAGCATGTTCTTCAGATGATCATAGACTACTGTGTAGCTAGCATGTTTTGGGTTGTTTTTGTGCTCTATCTTTGCAAAAAACATTCACAAATACAGAAGCAGTTACTAGAGCGCACTCCGCAACATCTAAGTTCTCCAGCCATCGAATCACGCAAATTGTCAAGGGTAACCGTTTCGATTCCATGGTCCAAATATACAGAGCTACTTTGGAATGAAAATCCTTAAATAGGTTTTACAAGGCATGTAAAAACTGAACTATCATCCAGAGTGTTTACTGCAGACTTGGATTAGCAGAAAAATGTGGAGAGGGGGGCTTGCAAATACGTCAAAAAACAGCAAGAAAACATAACGTGAAGAAAACAATAACAACTGAACAGTGTTTATTACGTTTCTAGGTATGGAGGGATACATAAAAAGCGACATTATCAATATGTCAAGTAAAACCATATTTTAAAATTAAGCGGGTAAATCATTACTCTACATGTATGCTGGTACAGAATCTAGACTTTCAATTAAAATTGGTATATGTACAACAGAAGGTCTACCAAGTGCTAAAGCACTTCGGAAATTTTACATACAGTAGAGCGCCTCAGCTGTAAAGTAACTGGGAGGCCAAGTCGTTCGTAACTGGCAGACTTCATAACTTAGAAATCGTAGATGGAAGACGAGAGTAAGTAACCAATAGCAGCCGAGAGAGAGAGAGAGAGAGAGAGAGAGAGAGAGAGAGAGAGAGAGAGAGAGAGAGAGAGAGAGAGAGAGAGAGAGGAGCCTCATGATAACGAATAAGCTAGAACGAAAAGGTGGCGAAGCCTTCAGAACTTTGGTCGATGAGTGCACTGGCCTTATTATCTTTCGTCTTTATAATTGAGGTGCTGTACTGTACATGTAAAATTAGCTAGAAACTTGCAACAGATTATTGGAGTAAGACTGGTTGATAAGTCTTGTCATTCATAGTTTCTTAAAGGGTCAGCAAACGCAGCACTACTAATAATATCATAATTAATGCTGATTGTCACTTGACAGAGACAGTGTTGTCACACTTGCCTCTCTCGCTTTTCAAATCACACAGTCTGTCAATAGTCAGTGTGCTCGGCTCACCTGCTGAATTCAGTTCTGCACACGTGCGGGGCAAAGTTTTATAAACTGACAAGGTAGGTAACACTCATTGTGTCATTTCATTATGCGTAATAATGAGGCGCAGCCTTATTTACATCCATCGTTCCTCTTTCTCCAATAAAGGCTGCCCACCAACAATCACTACAACTGCGCCATGTCGATTGGTTTTCAAGATAGCTGGCTTTCAGATCGAGCATTCAAGGATTGGTTGGTGGAAGTACCCACAGACCTTTACAGTGCTAAATGTGGATTTTGTCCAGGGATCCTCATTACCATCCGTACTATGGGAAGATTGGCTCTTACAAGTCACATGACAAAATCCAAGAAGCACGTTGCGAAAGCAGCTGCCATGAGGAGCACACCAAGTTTGTATGTCTACATCCGACCGGCAGCGACCACTTCAACCCAGCAGACAGATTCTACTTCCAATACCACATCTGCAGATTCAGCTGGGTCAACAACAGTGGCGTTGGCCACTGGAATTGCTGTGTACCCGCAGAAGGATGTCACTGCAATGTTAAAACCCAGGGATAAACTAAGAGGAATTGAAGAATGAAGTATGAAGTAACAAAGGCGGAAATACTGTGGTGGTTGGAGTGCATCGTTTCACGCAAGTCACTGCGTAGTTCTGTGAACAACGTGGTGCTTTTCCCCGCAATGTTCCCCTGACAGTGAAGTGTCCAAGAACATGCGTTTACAAAAGGACAAAATTGGTTATATCGCGCAATATGGACTAGCTCACTCCTTTGAGCCTGAAATTAAATCTGACCACATAAACGCATCAAGGATTGTTGTTTGTTTTCACGAATCCTTTAACAAGGTGTGCAAAACAATCCAGATGGACATTGTAGTGCATTATTGGGACATTAAAAAAATTTAGTGTGCACCCGTTACTACGCATCCGCTTTTCTAGGCAGTTCGACGACAGCTAAACTACTCGAGTCCTTCAAGAAAAAAATTCCGGGCGAAACAATGAAAAAACTTTTACAAGTGTCGATGGACGGCCCGAACGTCAACTTCATGCTTTTAAGGGAACTTAAAATTTTTTTTTTTTAAAGAATCTGAAGGAGTAGACACCGTTTTACTGGAAACAGCAACGTGTGGGCTTCATGTTGTTCACGGCGCCTTCAAGTCCACAAATTAGGAAACACAGTAGATGATAATTCAGTTTTTATGTGCCTTGTACAATCTTTTTAAAGATGTCCCTGCCAGAAGAGCTCTGTATAGTTCGACAACAGAATCAGAACTGTTTCCCTTAAAGTTTTGCGCTATCCGATGGCTGGAGAATGTGGAAGTTGCTGAGCGAGCTCTAGTAACGCTTCCATTTCTGTGAGTATTTGTTGGAAAACTGGAAGAAAAAAAAACAAACCAAAATGTGCCAGCTATAAAGTAGTGGAGGATCACCTCAAGGACATGCGACTCAGTCCGAAAATTGCCTTTTGCAATCCTAACGGATTTCCAATTCGACTGGCTGCTAGCACTGTTCCTCCACTCTGCTTTGACAGAGATAATGGAGACAACGATGAAACGATTTGTCCAGCCTACAAAGATCTCGCCGTCAGTTATTTTGGACAAAGAACCCAATCTTTTGGGTGTGAACCATGCCAAGATTGGGTCCACCGTCAAGAATGAGTTCAGAAAGTGAGGTCTCTCACAGCCTTTGAAATCACTAAGTTCCAGAACAAATGTAGAAGAGGAATGATCAAGCTCGTGTCAAAGTTGATGGAGAAATCTCCCCTACACTTAAGCTTGACAAAAGCTGTAAGCTGCTTTGATCCCACAATAGCATGCAGGAGGGAAGCTGCTCCCAAAGGATTTCATTGTTTTCAACAGATTTTGGTGGAGAGCAATTGGATGGACGGTGGATGTGCCAATAAAGCAGAAGTGCAATACGCTTCTGTTGTTAAGAAGAACTGCGAAACAAAATTCGAAACATTCAATAAAAAGCAGCAACAGCTTGATGAGTCCTGGATGAAATGTCTCAAGAACCAGGGTGCAACGTGCCATGAGCTGCAAAAGCCAATGGAAATCGCGCTCACTTTGTCACACGGTCAAGCAGCTGCAGAGTGAGGAATCTCGGTAACAAAGAGTGCCTCTTCGAGGATATGAGGGAACAATGTGTAGTGAGCAGAGGACCGGTGTATGACACAGTCAAGACACACAGCGGAGTCCAAGGAGTGCCTATAACAAAGACTCTAATACACTCTGTAAGAAACTCACGAGATTGATATGCTGAAGACCTCAAAAATCGAAACGACGAGTCATCCAGGATAAAGGATCATCTGACTAAAAGGAAGATTGCTGAAGCAGAAATAAAGACAGCTTAAAGAGAAGAAGGCAAAAGTAGGGGGAACCATTGAAAACGCTCAGACAGAGTGAGAATCTATTACAGAACGAATTAATGCTCTCGCACACGGCTCCAAGCGAACTATTCTCCAAAGTCAATTCCTAAATTACAGTATTTGTTGTTAAACATGGCACTTCCTTCTAAATTATTGGTTGTATTGCATAATAATAATTAAGATGTTTCTTTAATAAAATGTTTTTAAAACAAATGAATATGATAGCGTTATTAATTTTAAACTGCTATCTCCCATAGATGTTTAAATATACATTTCAAACAATAACTTTTGTGATTAAGAAACATTTGAAAAATTAACCTAATTTAAGAAATTAAGTATTAAAATAAAGAACAGGTGTAAAATTTAGCAACATGAAAATCCGAAAAGAGAAGACTGTAAAAATGCGCAAAATATTTTACGGAAAAAAATCTCTTATTCTAAAACTAAAGCAAGTTGTTAAAGTTCTTTAATAACAATTAAGCCACAAGCTTTTGTACTTAAATAAAAACAATAATAAAATCAGAAAAATTGAGGAATGGTAGAGGTAAAACACATACTTGTCCTTACTGATAGCAAATTTTAGAAAGGGGAATATAGTAGCTGCGCTCTAAAATGGCTAATATCGTACGACAGCAAGGCACGGATGTCCCGCTACCTGTCGCTTGATTGATGCTGCCTTCTGTTGTCCATTTATAGGATTAGTTAGAAAGAAGTAGTAGCAGAGGTTAGAGCTGTTCCGAGACGAAGAGAGAATTCACCGGCAAAAAAAAAAGTAGGAAAGAAGCAAACTGGTATTGCTCTGCATGCCAGAACACTTCGTCTTTTCTATACTATAGAAAAGTCCAAGTGTTCTGGCATGAAGAGACATGTGACATTGCTCAGTAACACATTATGCACTTTTTTTGAAGGTCAATTATACTTTTTGCCATCAATTGCATAATTTTTTTATCTATGAAACAACAACATTCAATATTAAAACTAACATGAAGTTCAGTCTTTTTTAACGCGTGTTACACATTAAGTCATATCAAGTACAAAGATGCCGGTAAAATTTTAAATTGTGGCATACACGACATCATCTGGGCCCGAAATTTTTCAAATGGCTGATCCTCAAGTGTTACAATTTGAATGAGAATTATAATGCCCTGTGATTTAAGAAATCCACTGCACATTCTCAAACGTAACATAAATCATCTTGCATGGGAATTTACTTTGAAAGTAACACTTCACAAGGCACTATTCGGAATATTTTTCAGTGATCTGTTAGAAATGTAAGCCGCGTGGGATTAGCCAAGCGGTGTAAGGCGCTACAGTCATGGACTGTGCGGCTGGTCCCGGAGGAGGTTCGAGTCTTCCCTCAAGCATGGGTGTATGAGTCTGTCCTTAGGATAATTTAGGTTAAGTAGTGTGTAAGCTTGGGGACTGATGGCCTTAACAGTTAAGTCCCATTAGATTTCACACACATTTGGACATTTTTTTGTTTGAAATGTAAACAATTGTGACGTCATGCACATTGAATGCACGTTAGTTGTTACGGACGTACTGCATAATCTTCGACCTAAAGCTTTTGACACTTTTTGGTGTCGGCAAACTGGTCTGTCCATTGTGTACATTACCCATTTTCTATGCAATTAAACTTTTATTTTGGTGTTATTCTCTGATTTATGTTTCATCGCTGCAGTATTATTCAGTAGTAGTGGGCTAAAGTTCTTTGTCAGCGTATAAGATCTTACACGTCAAACCTAAAAAAATTTAACTGTAATATAAAACAATTAAAAATCCCGGAATACTAAAAAATTTCAGAGTTTTTCCCAGATGAAAAAATTCCCGGGTTTTTCCCGGACCTCCCGGGCCGTATACACCCTGTGTACGAGACAGGCGAAATACCCTCACACTTCAAGAAGAATATAATAATTTCAATCCCAAAGAAAGCAGGTGCTGATAGAAGTGAAAATTACCAAACTATCAGTTTAATAAGTCACAGCTGCAAAATACTAACGCAAATTCTTTACAGATGAATGGAAAATCTGGTAGAAGCCGACCTCGGGGAAGATCAGTTTGGATTACGTAGAAAGGTTGAACACGTGAGGCAATACTGACCCTATGACTTATCTTAGAAGATAAATTAAGGAAAGACAAAGCTACATTTCTAGCATTTGTAGACTTAGAGAAAGCTTTTGACAATGTTGACTGGAATACTCTCTTTCAAATTCTGAAGGTGGCAGGGGTAAAATACAGGGAGCGAAAGGCTATTTACAATTTCTACAGAAACCAGATGGCAGTTATAAGAGTTGAGGAACATGAAAGGGAAGCAGTGGTTGGGAAGGGTGAGACAGGGTTGTAGCCTCTGCCCAATGATATTCAATCTATATATTGAGCAAGCAGTAAAGGATCAAAGAAAAATACGGAGTAGGTATTAAAAGCCATTGAGAAGAAATAAAAACTTTGAGGTTCGCCGACGACATTGTAATTCTGTCAGAGACAGCAACGGACTTTGAAGAACAGTTGAACGGAATGGACAGTGTCTTGAGAGGAGGATATAAGATGAACATCAACAAAAGCAAAATGAGGATATGGAATGAGTGGGATATGGAATTGAGTGGGTGATGCGAAGAGAAGTAGATTACGAAATAAGACACTTGAAGTAGTCAAGGAGTTTCGATATTTAGGGATCAAAATAACTGATGATGGTCGAAGTAGAGAGGATATAAAATGTAGACTGACAGTGGCAAGGAAAGCATTTCTGAAGAAGAGAAATTTGTTAACATCAAGTATTGATGTAAGTGTCAGGAAGTCGTTTCTGAAAGTATTTGTATGGAGTGTAGCCATGTGTGGAAGTGAAACATGGATGATGAATAGTTTGGACACGAAGAGAATAGAAGCTTTTGAAATGTGGTGCTACAGAAGAATGCTGAAGATTAGACAGGTCGATCACATAACTAATGAGGAGGTACTGAATACAATTGGGGAGAAGAGACATTTGTGGCACAACTTGACTAGAAGAAGGGATCGGTTGGTAGGGCATGTTCTGAGGCATCAAGGGCTCACCAGTTTAGTTTTGGAGGGCAGTGTGGAGGTAAAAATCGTAGAGGGAGACCAAGAGATGAATACACTAAGCACATTATAAAAGATGTAGGTTGCAGTACGTACTGGGAGATGATGAAGCTTGCACAGGATAGAGTAGCACAGAGAGCTGCTTCAAACCAGTCTCAGGACTGAAGACCACAACAACAATGACAACAACAACAACATGCATGCATGTTGCAGTCGAAGAGTCATTTATGTCCACTATTTTGATGATGGTGGTATCGAATGCTTAAATTAACATCGTGAAACGATTAGCATTTAATATTTGAAAATTACAGTGACATAAGTATACAAGCTCTGCATGTACAAGGCATCAATACAGAATACAAGACTGCAAACAAAACAAATTTCTCAGGAGGTAGAATATTCAACAATACAGTATACTGCAGGCACAGAGAATGTAATAGAGATGTTTGGATTAGAAGAATCTGAATTACTTTACAAATACCCAAATACAGGTTTTGAAACAAAGCTACCTTCTCAAAACAAACTGCAAAATACATGAATATTTTCTTCTACATTGCACTTTAACATTTCCTTTTAAGGTAAAAGCCACACTGTACACACAATTCCTTGCATTTTAAGTAGTTTACTTAATATGCATGAAAATACCTAAATTATGTTCATGATCTAATATATGTTCTCTGAACTAATCTTCCAATTTTAATTTTGATGATGAAAGGTTCATAAGATGGCAAACTGCATTACATATGGCACAAACATAAACATTAAGTAATGCAACAAGTCGATCTGTTATCACAACCTTTATTTAGCATTTACATTCGTTGGCTTCAACAACTCGCAACCTAAAGTATCACCTCCCAACCTACCCTATAATTAGTGCTAGGCCACACATTAGTCTGTCACTACAACCAAAACTTCAGTACGGGGTCCAATACAAGCTAGCCCCTTTTCCTTCACCACAGTTTCATTTAAATTGTGAAACCTAATTTCACATGAATGACATTCCACCTTCGTTTCAGCGATGGCATTCATTTAGAACTGTGAGCTTTTCAAATGAATTTTCAAACTGTATGCATACATATTCTACAGAAAATAATGCAAATAAATTTTGGAAATTTGAATGGCCTAAACTGTTTTCTTAAGCTGGTTCTTTAATTAACTGATAAGAGCTCACGGCAGTGTGACCGCAGCAACATCTGTTTGCCGGGTAGTTGAGGGCTCTCTTATACAATGTTAGCTCTAGATGCCTGTGATGACCCTGCGAATCCAGGTTGGGTGGTGCTAGAATTTCTGTGCCCACAGCAGTGTGCCCACCTTGAAGACACTGGCCTCAGTGAAGAAATGCATTGGTAATGGATTAAAAACATGCAAGAGAGTGAGGTGATGGGCAGCCATGAAGTCACTCTGACATGTTGCAGACTTCAGTCTGGATAGCCCTGCCAATTATTAGAAGACCCCGTGCATGTTATATGCAGTGTCAGGCATCATTTCCATGTGAGCATTGGCCACAACAAAATCTACCACTTGCTCCAATCTAGTCCATTGAGCCAAGTCTACCTGATAGAACACTTGCACAGGGTGCATTTTATTCCTTTTGCTGTTTCGTGAATATTGATTCTAAAAGCATGAAAAAGGTCCGACTCCAAAATATTGTCCACTTTGGCATCAGCCACCATCAGAAAATTTACTGGAAAAGTAACTTTTTGTAAGTAAAACTGGAAGGTCTCCTAGCAAGGGTATCTAATGATGTCCACAGGACCACAGGTTTGTCTTGTCTGCCTGCAAAGGAGGCACCCCTAAAATAACGTTTAGAAGATTGATATAGCAAGGATGCAGAAGCAACAGTGTCCAGATGTAATGTCACAGAGTACCTGCCTGTGAACACATCTAAGTACATTTGCTACATTTCATCCTCAGAAGTCGGCACTTCTGTAGTCTTTATTACACACTTGGTGCACTTCAACAGATTGGGACATATCTGCATTACAACTGCTAAAACAAATCTCTTAAAAGTGCCCTTTTATTCCAATCCACGGCATGTTGTGCGCCAATGTCAGCACATGTTGTGTATGTGTCAACTGACACAATTTTTACACATGGAGAATGGCTCTGCTGCTGACACAGCCACACATGTTGGCATAACTGTTTATAAGCAGGTAGTGGCTCTACTGTACTGGATAACCGGTACTGAAGAGCTGACTATTGTGACATCATCTTGCATCATAAACAAACCATAGGCAGACTCAAGGGATTGAACTATCCACATTATTTTCATTACCGACAGGTCTGGTTTCTACCATGTGTGGCTTCTCAGTTCAGTGTCAGGTGTAAGATGCAGTACGACATTTCTGCTTACAGAGAGTGCACGATTCTGCATGCACAAATATTTAAAATTGCATTTCCTACTTAAACCATGTAGGTTAACAGCCTTGTATGCATACGATTGATTGGGGACCTTTCCTTGTTGGCAAAATTCTAACCTGGCTGCAATAATGTTTCTCTTCATCAAGATATGTTCTTGCAATCAAGAAAAAATTTTAGGCAACTCAAATCCTGTCAGATTTGTTAATGGCTGTGGTTTTTGTATTAGGTGATAAAGTTCAGAATTCCATGATAAGAATATGGTCTTTTGTCTTTTTTGTATCAGCAGCTTGACAAGCAAAGAACTATAAGTGCAACTGTTGATGGTGAGCACCCCGATCTTCATGCTGTTCATTCAATGGTGGAAAGGCTGCAAACATTGGTGGTGCAGGAGACATTCATCCTGCATTTGCTAACGTTTGCACTGCCAGTCATTTATCTGTCATTAGCTACTAATAATCCTGTTTGTTTTGCCTTAGGAGCATGTTATAAATGTTCTATAGTTGAAAACCCAGGCTCTCACCTAATAAAGTCCACAGATCCCTTACTAATCACAACTTTTGTAAAAGGTGACACACTATTGATCACACCCACACACTTCAGGAAGAGCTTCAAATGGACCCAGTGCCAGCTTGTATGCCAGAGGGCAAGTGTGAGCATCAGTGCCATCTGAGCAGTGGCGCCACAGCTGTCAACAGTAATGCTATGCCAGTTGTCCTGTTTCCATGTTAACGTCGAGTGGTCCACTACACTTTTCTTGCATCAAACATATTTCTGCCTGAAGTAGTATATTTCTGAAATTCAAATACTTGTTTTCACACGATCAAAAATTTCTAAAAAATTTTGGCACAAAATAATTAAGAATTAAAATTTCCCTCAGGGGAACAATGTTACTCAACCAAACAAATCTCACTTGAGTTGGCAGTAATATCACTAATTTATTGAAAACTATAGAAAGGGGAGGCAAGAGTATCTTCCTTTGTAATTTAATGATGTTGATCACAGAAGAAAATGAATTTGTGAGTGAGGGGTTGAGACTCTCCACCCGGCTCTAATCTACAGCATCCTTGCGGTTTTAAGCTGTACCCCAAAGCTTTCAAGACAGCAGCAAGGAAATGGCTCACACCAACGGCAGAACAAAAGAGTTGATGAGAGAGATACAACAATACAAGAACAAAACAGTAAAACAGGATAAAACAAGTTCTGTAGATAAAAAATACACTTAGTTCTCATACAACCATACATGCTTTATATCTGAGTAGTTTCTAGGGCGTAGGACAAATCTGTTCTGCTCAAAAAACACACAGTATCAATGCAGACTTCTTTTAAATTTTAACTAAAAGCTGTAGTTTTCACAAATTTCCTTCAATTACAATAATATGCTTTAGGCATAAGAAAACTTTACACAGGATTGCCTACACATTCAAGCAGTGGTAAGACTTATCTACACTACTGTTGATGAAACTTTAATGTCATGTGAGGAGAAAAAAATTGATCGTTACAAAGCAGATTATAATCTTGCAGGTATCTTCACATTCTTCAAACACATTATTATTATTATTATTATTATTATTATTATTATTATTATTATTATTATTATTATTATTTTCATTTTTAAGAGTTGACTACACTTTATAGTGGGGCTGCCAAAAGAGCTACTCTTCATTTGACACACTTTTGTTCAATTGCCTTTACTTCCACAATTATGATTAAGTGATGTGATGCATTAAAATGATGTTTAGTTCATCAATAATCCTGTTTATTCAATACGATGCCAGCTACACTGTCAATATTGAAGTTTTCAATAGTCTTACCATACAGTATACTCTCATTCCCCCCCCCAACACACCTCTTTTTGCAAGAGCTGGCAGCAAAAATCATGCTCTGTAAATACACACACAATGAAATGTTCCACCTACACTTACAAAATGCAAACAAAGTCCCGCATGTTGCAGTCTCCATTTTATTAGCAAGTATTTAATAGGTGCTAAGAAGGTAATCCATAGCTTGACAACTCTTATATAATTTAAGACTTCTGTTCTTGTCTAAATATCCTCCTTATTTACTCAAATTCTTTGTGTGTTAGCTTCCATTTTGCCATATACTCAACACATCCTACTTGAACTACTTAATCCTACACCCTTATATCCAAATCTAAGCACAATATATCAATATTGCCTGCCACCATTGAACTCTATTCCTTTCTATTTAATTTTCCACTTGCAAAATCACACCCACTGTCTGTTTCTCTCCTTTCTCTTTCTCATGTCCCATATTTGGCTTCTTCTTCCCTTCCTTCTCGATCAGTAATTATTTTCTCCTTTTGTCTTCCTTCGACCCCATGACTCTCAATGGGTACGTAAGAGGTGTACACCTTTGCTTCCATCATTTTACCCCAATATTTGAGGCTTTAATTAAACAAATTGGTTACACATATATCATTCAAAGTATTTTCCATCACTGGCCACTACCTTCTCCCATCTTTTGGGTAGTGTATGAAGCCTGCATCGAAAAAATGGTTCATCTTTTCAAGTGATCCACGAATCGATGCAATTTGTGATTTCTTCACGAGATTGGGAGTGTCAGTCAGCCAGGCCAAGCCCCATTGACCTAAACAGGTGATAGTCAGAGGGAGCAATGTCTGGAGAATACGGCTGGTGGGGTAGGACTTCCCATTTTAACATTTCCAAGTATGTTTTGACCTCTTTTGCAACATGGGGTCAAGCATTATCGTACTGAAAAATCACTTTATTGTGCCTCTTGATGTATTGCGGCCGTTTATCTTTTAATGCTTTGCTCATATGCATTAATTGCATTCGATAACGAGCACCTGTGTTTGTTTCACTTGGTTTTAACATCTCATAGTACATGACGCCGAGCTGGTCTCACCAAATGCAGAACGTGATCTTGGAGCCGTGAATATTCGGTTTGGCCATCAACGTGGATGCATGGCTAGGATATCCCCATGATTTTTTGTGTTTAGGGTTATCATAATGAACTCATTTTTCATCCTCGGTCACGATGCGATGTAGATATCCCTTCTGCTTTTGCCTCTGAAGCAACTGTTCACAAAACATACATGCCGTTCAACGTCTCTTGGTTTCAGCACACATGGGACCCAAGTTCCTTCTTTCTGAATCATGCCCATAGCCTTGAGAAGTTTTGAAATGGCTTGCTGTGTTATTCCCACTAATCATGCCAATTCTTCCCGAGTTTGATGCAAGTCTTCACTCAGCAATGTCTCCAATTCTGCATATTGAAAAACATTCTCTCTTCCACCACTATGCCGGTCTATGACATTAAAATCACCGTTCTTGAAGTGTTGAAACCACTCACAACTCGTTTTTTCACTAATAGCATCCTTACCAAACATACTTGAGGGCATTCAATGAGACTCAGCCGCTGTTTCCTTCATACTAAAACAAAACAGTAACACCTCCTGCAAATGACGAGAATTAGACTCGTAAACTGACATTTTCAATCAAGAACAGCTTTATGATGCAGAAACAAATCGACTAATGTTTGAATGAGGTTACGTTGACCGAGGCCCGAGCTAATTGCCTGACATTTGTGATCTGTTTCTTTTGACCGCTACTTACCGGTGCCGCCACCTATCGGCAAACAGCGGAAGCAAAGTTGTACACCGTGTATATTTATGCTACCTCTTCCAAAAGGTTGCTTCAACAGCGTCCCGGAGAGGAGCAGCCCCACTGGAGCAATCACTGCTGTGACTTGGAGCCCACATGGTGAGGGAAAGGAAATACTCTGATCCCTGACTGCATTAAGCCGCAGCTGATGCAACAATCAGTGTTCAATGGCAGCTATGGTCAGCCACAGAAGTCCAGTCCCTCAATTGGAGGATACATTTGTAATTCTGCTAAAAAGAGATCAGCTGGAGAGACAAAGTAACAAATGAAGAGATTCCAGAATGAGATTTTCACTCTGCAGCGGAGTGTGTGCTGATACGAAACCTTCTGGCAGATTAAAACTGTGTGCCGGACCGAGACTCCAACTCGGGACCTTTGCCTTTCACGGACAAGTGCTCTACCAACTGAGCTACCCAAGCACAACCCACGCCCCATCCTCACAGCTTCAATTCCGCCAGTACCTCCTCTCCTACCTTCCAAACTTTAAAGAAGCTCTCCTGCGAACCTAGCTGAACTAGCACTCCTGAAAGAAAGGATATTGCGGAGACATGGCTTAGCCACAGCCTGGGGAATGTTTCCAGAATGAGATTTTCTCTCTGCAGCACAGTGTGCGCTGATATGAAATGAGGTGCTTAGAAGAGTAGGAAACCAGATCTCTGTGGAGGCACATCCAAACAAGAAGAGAGAAACTTGTAGGGCACATCCTACGACACAAACAACATCATTGGAACAATAGCAGAAGAAGCTATTGAGGAAAGGAATCGGCGGGGGCGACCAAAGATATACATGTAACAGATTATGAATGATGTTGGATGTAAGAGATACGTGGAAATGAAGAGGAAGGCAGACAGAAAGGAATAGAGCTCTGCTGCAAATCAATCTCATGGTTGAACACTAAAAGAAAAGAAGAAGAAATACAACATACAGCATCATTTTACATGTCTTTACACAGTGCATTATGAGCAGACAGAAGGTGAAGCACGCAGAGAACTAGCAGCCAAGCTTAAGAACAACATACCAGGAGACCTAAGTCTAAAAAAGAATTCTCAAGACAGATGTTACAGAAATACTTAACATATGATGTAAAGCATTCATACTATTCAGGTGAATGACATGGTAGAAAACGGAACTGAGGTAGCAGGTCGAGAAACCTACGAAGTTGTTCACGTGATAGCAATAAGTGGCAAGCTGTTTTCTATAAGATCTCTCCAAAATGATGTCTGGAAGCAGTAATACAATGTTTGTTTCCAATGGAGCTGCAGCCAACTGAAGCAAAGAGTGTCTTGTCCAATCCTGGATGTCATAACGAAGTCAGAAACACAGCTCAGGAAAAAAGCCAAGAACTTTGTTGTATTTTTGCAAGCACTTGATGACAACACAGATATACGTAACTGTGCTGTACTTTAAGTATTTGTGCATTGTGTAGATACGGAACTGCAAGTAACGGAGAAACTCTTGGATGTGGTACTGCCTGATTACATCCAACAGGACGTGACATTTCTGAAGCTGTTTGTGAATCAGTGGACCATATGAATTTGCCTTAGTAAAAGCTTCGTTCTGTAGCCATACACGGTGCACCACAAATGATCAACTGTCATCAAGGTATTGTTTCTTGTTTGAAAACTAACCTCAAGAACGAATTTGGGAAAGACACATTGACTGTTCACTGTTTCATTCGCCAAGAGGCATTGTGTGCTGAAAAAGTGGAGCTAGGTGGTGTAATGAAAATTATGGTCAAGTGTGTAAATTGTGTGTGGCATCATGGTTCAAATAACTGCCAATTCAAAGGATTCTTGAAAGACATGCAAGTGGAGTATGGGATCATACCTTACCACAGCACAGGTTGTCGATTTAGCTGGGCACAGAGTTCTTGATGTTTTCTTTGCCATTTGTGAGCAAATATCTCTCTCAAAATGAAAGGGGAAGAAATGTGTTGTCTGAAAGATTTATAATGGACAACATATCTAGTGTTCTTAGCCAACACAACTATACAACAGAATAATTTAAATCTGTCACTGCACAGCAAAGAGCAACTAATACTTGACGTGCATGACCAAATCACAGTGTTCATGGAAATGGGATACGGAATTCTAACACTCTTCACATCTGGCTGAAGGTATCAGTTTCAGTGATTATCAAGCCAAGATAAAGCAGCTCATCATGTCTTTAAAACAAGAATCTGAGACAGAATGAAGGCTTTCCCAATCGGATGACATAGCTGCTGGTAAACCTTTTGGGATGTGAGGTCATGGTCCAAGAAACTCTTCTGTTCCTGACGTTTCATGCAGGACATACTCAGAGGTGCTCGTCCGAAACGACAGAGTTTCATGGACCACGACCTCACATTCCGAAAGGTTTACCTGCAGCTAATAATCTGAGAGATCATCATCTCTGAAATGGAAATTAAATTGTTCAGCACTGCTTTCTCGATTTAACTGAATGAGTTGTCATTATCACTCCACTACATGGAAATTATCAGTTTGCAAAATTCAACTATCATGAAAGGTATACACTACAAAATTCTGAAATTATCACAATGGTTTCATTCATTGCAGCAAAAAACATTTCCCAAGCTCCACAGAAACACTGCACAGATCTGTGCACATTTGGATCTATGTATTACTGAGAGCAATTTTTTCGGCAATGAAAGAATAAAAATCAAAGAAAAATTTTTTCTTCAGGTTGCAACAATGAAGGCCATCCCTCCACATTAACACTGAACACTAGCACCTGGCAAATCCATTGTTGCGATGGAAAAAAGAGTAAATTAATTTTAGACACCCAGTAAGTGTGTGCAATTTCTTTTAAAAACAGATGCTTCTTTTTTATTTTCTTAACTTCCTATTTCCCCGAGGTAGCATGTCGCTATGCTGCAGCTGCTAAGAGCACTATGTTGGTGATCGTGCAAGCTGCATAAGGCAGATCAAGAGGGTTGCCATGCCACCAGCCCACCTGACTGTTCACAGTGAGCGACAATCTGTGGAGGAAGGAGCACTCCACGCCTCAGCACAGTGCTCATGAGCTGGAGCAGCCTCTCCTACAAAGTTCACTTTATATAGTTAATGACAATTTTGGTTGTGCATGATGAAGGCATCTTTCTCCATGTCTATTATTTAACTTAACCCTTTACTTACAACATTTTATACAAGATTTTAGTTCTTAAAATTATTTGCTCCAAAAGCAAAGTAGTAGTTTTCACAGCACAAATACATCAATAATGAGGTGACATACTTTTTATTGTATGGACTGGAAAATAGTTTGATATTTCAGATATTACTACCTTTTCCTTCTATTTCAGACATGACTATCTTTTCCTTCTTTGTAGCAGTTTTCCTGTAGTCATAGGAGTTGAATGGATATTTCATTACCAGGAATAAGAGTGGGCAACGGCTCGCCGCAGTGGATACACCGGTTCCCGAGAGATCACTGAAGTTAAGCGCTGTCAGGTGTGGTCGGCACTTGGATGGGCGACCATCCAGGCCGCCATGCGCTGTTGCCATTTTTCAGGGTGCACTCAGCCTCGTGATGCCAATTGAGAAGCTTCTCGACAATAGTATCGGCTTCAGGCAAGAATACCATCATAATGACCGGGAGAGCAGTATGCTGACCCCACACACCCTCTATCCGCATACTCCTCTGAGGATGACACGGCATCCGAATTGTGTACACTTCATTATTTGTGTTATTGTATTTTCAATGTTTGCGTAAACTGTGAGGCAGAAATGGTAAAACAGCCCGACATTTGCCTGCAGGAGCAATGAACATCACCTAAAAACCTCAATGCTCGCCAGTGTACTAGACCGATGATCGCTAATCAAACGTTTGAATTCTGGCTCACTTCATTGTCTCATAAGCTAGCATGACATGCACTAAGTTATACTAACATGTCACTGACATTTTAGACATATGTAAGCAAAAATATACCATCTGTCTACATTATCACAGACATTGCTTGCCAAGATTCCAGCTATAAACAATAATTTAAATGTTAAGAGAATTAATAAAATCATCACTTGAAAGTAATTACACAGCAGAATAAAAATGCACAGAAGATGAAAAAGTAATTTCTCTCAGTACCTTTTTTTTTCTCTGAAGACAAACTAGTTATAGGGTGTAGCATTTTATTTAAACTGCTCTACCACTAGAACTATTTATGAAGACATTTTCAGAGATAAATAACAGTAGATCCATACCATGTGTAAAACACACATGATCTCTTAAAATGAGCTTTCAATGTGACATAGTTTAATGCAATCTTCAAAACAAAGTCCTGCAGTCCAGTTTATTCCCTTTACATTCCAGCAGTTTTATTATGAGACACAGCCTTGAATAAATAAGAACATCTTCCATTGCCTTCTCAGTGGCTTGATAAAGAAGAAATGCATTATATTCTAAAGTATTTAGTAGCCTTCTATACATTTTCACTTAACACTGATGTAAATAAAATAGAAAGAAACTTCCAAATGGGAAAAATATATTAAAAACAAAGATTCCAAGACTTACCAAGTGGGAAAGTGCCGGCAGACAGGCACAATTAAAAAAACACACACACACACAAACACACACACAGAATTTCTAGCTTTCGCAGCCGACGGTTGCTTCTTCAGGAAAGAGGGAAGGAGAGGGAAAGACTAAAGTATGTGGGTTTTAAGGGAGAGGGTAAGGAGTCATTCCAATCCCGGGAGTGGAAAGACTTACCTTAGGGGGAAAAAAGGAAAGGTGTACACTCGCACACACACACATATCCATCCGCACATACACAGACACAAGCAGACATTTGTAAAGGCAAAGAGTTTGGGCAGATATGTCAGTCGAGGCTGAAGTACAGAGGCAAAGAAGTTGTTGAAAGACAGGTGAGGTATGAGCGGTGGCAACTTGAAATTAGCGGAGGTTGAGGCCTGGCGGATATCGAGAAGAGAGGATATACTGAAGGGCGAGTTCCCATCTCCGGAGTTTGGATAGGTTGGTGTTGGAGGGAAGTATCCAGATAACCCGGACGGTGTAACACTGTGCCAAGATGTGCTGGCCGTGCACCAAGGCATGTTTAGCCACAGGGTGATCCTCATTACCAACAAACACTGTCTGCCTGTGTCCATTCATGCGAATGGACAGTTTGTTGCTGGTTATTCCCACATAGAAAGCGTCACAGTGTAGGCAGGTCAGTTGGTAAATCACGTGGGTGCTTTCACACGTGGCTCTGCCTTTGATCGTGTACACCTTCTGGGTTACAGTACTGGAGTAGGTGGTGGTGGGAGGGTGCATAGGACAGGTTTTACACCGGTGGCGGTTACAAGGGTAGGGGCCAGAGGGTAGGGAAGGTGGTTTGGGGATTTCATAGGGATGAACCAAGAGGTTACGAAGGTTAGGTGGACGGCGTAAAGACACTCTTTGTGGAGTGGGGAGGATTTCATGAAGGATGGATCTCATTTTGGGGCAGGATTTTAGGTAGTCGTATCCCTGCTGGAGAGCCACATTCAGAGTCTGATCCAGTCCCGGGAAGTATCCTGTCACAAGTGGGGCACTTTTAGGGTTCTTCTGTGAGAGGTTCTGGGTTTGAGGGGATGAGGAAGTGGCTCTAGTTATTTGCTTCTGTACCAGGTCGGGAGGGTAGTCGCGGGATGCGAAAGCTGTTTTCAGGTTGTTGGTGTAATCGTTCAGGGATTCAGGACTGTAGCAGATTCGTTTGCCACAAAGGCCTAGGCTGTAGGGAAGGGACCGTTTGATATGGAATGGGTGGCAGCTGTCATAATGGAGGTACTGTTGCTTGTTGGTGGGTTTGATGTGGACGGATGTGTGAAGCTGGCCATTGGACAGATGGAGGTCAACGTCGAGGAAAGTGGCATGGGATTTGGAGTAGGACCAAGTGAATCTGATGGAACCAAAGGAGTTGAGGTTGGAGAGGAAATTCTGGAGTTGTTCTTCACTGTGAGTCCAGATCATGAAGATGTCATCAATAAATCTGTACCAAACTTTGGGTTGGCAGGCCTGAGTAACCAAGAAGGCTTCCTCCAAGTGACCCATAAATAGGTTGGTGTATGAGGGGGCCATCCTGGTACCCATGGCTGTTCCCTTTATTGGTATGTCTGGCCTTTGAAAGTGAAGAAGTTTTGAGTTAGGATGAAGCTGGCTAAGGTAATGAGGAAAGAGGTTTTAGGTAGGGTGGCAGGTGATCGTCGTGAAAGAAAGTGGCATCAATGGTTACGAGGATGGTTTCAGGGGGTAACAGATTGGGTGAGGATTCTAGGCGTTCGAGAATGTGGTTGGTGTCTTTGATGAAGGATGGGAGACTGCATGTAATGGGTTGAAGGTGTTGATCTAAGTAGGCAGAGATACATTCTGTGGGGGGCTTGGTAACCAGCTACAATGGGGCGGCCGGGATGTTTGGGTTTGTGAATTTAGGAAGTAGGTAGAAGGTAGGAGTGCGAGGTGTTGGTGGGGTCAGGAGTTTGATGGAGTCAGGTGAAAGGTTTTATAGGGGGCCTAAGGTTCTGAGGATTCCTTGAAGCTCCGCCTGGACATCAGGAATGGGATTACTTTGGCAAACTTTGTATGTAGAGTTGTCTGAAAGCTGACGCAGTCCCACAGCCACATACTCCTGACAATCAAGTACCACGGTCATGGAACCCTTGTCAGCCGGAAGAATGATGATGGATCGGTCAGCCTTCAGATCACGGATAGCCTGGGCTTCGGCTGTGGTGATGTTGGGAGTAGGATTAAGGTTTTACAAGAAAGATTGAGAGGCAAGGCTGGAAGTGAGAAATTCCTGGAAGGTTTGGAGAGGGTGATTTTGAGGAAGAGGAGGTGGGTCCTGCTGTGATGGAGGACGGAACTGTTCCAGGCAGGGTTCAATTTGGATAGTGTCTTGGGGAGTTGGATCATTAGGAGAGGGATCAGGATTATTTTTCTTCGTGGCAAAGTGATATTTACAGCAGAGACTACGAGTGTAGGACAGTAAATCTTTGACAAGGGCAGTTTGGTTGAACCTGGGAGTGGGCTGAAGGTGAGGCCTTTGGATAGGACAGAGGTTTCGGATTGGGAGGGAGGTTTGGAGGAAAGGTTAACTACTGAATTGGGGTGTTGTGGTTCCAGATTGTGTTGACTAGGATTTTGAGGTGTTGAGGGGAGTGGAGCTGTACTTCCGCCTAGACTGACATCTCTGCCCGAACTCTTTGCCTTTACAAATGTCTGCTTGTGTCTGTGTATGTGCGGATGGTTATGTGTGTGTGTGTGTGTGTGTGTGTGTGTGTGTGTGTGTGTGTGTTTTATTTATTGTGCCTCTCTCCCGGCGCTTTCCCGCTTGGTAACTCTTGGAATCTTTGTTTTTAATATATTTTCATTTAACACTTTACACTTAACACTTTTCTTTCCACTAGGAGAAAGTAGTTAGCGATTTCTTCCCACCTGCTCACTTCCCAACCAGTAACAAACTGGCATGTCGTCTGAGATATTTACATGCTTAACTGAGATGGTAATGTTGCCCATAATCAACAGACAGAAGAGAAACACACTCAGACTGCAACAGATGATTACATGGTCTCATTGCCTTCAGTGGAGACATTCACCGCCCACGAACAGCCATTCGGAATCCCAGCTAGAGGGTTTAAGACATTGCCTCTTATGTTACTGGTACCAGATACTTCACTGGTCATTACATTATTTGGAAAACACAACAACAGAACTGCATAATAACGTAAGGTAACAAAATAGTGAGTACATTACCTATTTCCATAGCACAGCTTTGTAACACTGAACAAGCCAAAGTCAGTGATCACAACCTTCCCATTTTCTAAGAATATATTCTTGCTCTTCAGATCTTTGTGAATGATGCCTCTTGCATGAAGGTATCCCATTCCCTGAGAGAAATAAGCAGATAAATAAATGCTCCGAGAACTTTCAACCATGAAATTTCAATATTCTATCTTAAATACACTGCAGAAATTTATACTCTTATTCACAGCAGTTCTCTCAATACTATTGTTAATTTGGATACACACTAAATTATTTATTTATTCAATACATTTATTTCCAAGGTATGTTAGTGCTATGACTTTCACTCTTATATGTAACAAAACTTCCCCCTTAAATTAGCTGAACACAAAGTATTGCATCAACTAAATGATAAATTTTACAATCACATTCTCTACAAATTTAAGACTCTTTAGTTATGAGGATGATGATAAAGACAAAAAATACAGATAACATTTAATACATCAGAATAGCAACACATTTATGGCACTTACTGAACAGTTCATTCAGGCAAGGGAATGGAAATAATTAAAGTGAAAATATAATATAGGTATGTTCAGACTAGGGCAACATTAGAGAATACAAAAATAGGCAGCAATCAGGAACTTTAAAAAATGGGAGATATATGCACTCCTGGAAATGGAAAAAAGAACACATTGACACCGGTGTGTCAGACCCACCATACTTGCTCCGGACACTGCGAGAGGGCTGTACAAGCAATGATCACACGCACGGCACAGCGGACTCACCAGGAACTGCGGTGTTGGCCGTCGAATGGCGCTAGATGCGCAGCATTTGTGCACCGCCGCCGTCAGTGTCAGCCAGTTTGCCGTGGCATACGGAGCTCCATCGCAGTCTTTAACACTGGTAGCATGCCGCGACAGCGTGGACGTGAACCGTATGTGCAGTTGACGGACTTTGAGCGAGGGCGTATAGTGGGCATGCGGGAGGCCGGGTGGACGTACCGCCGAATTGCTCAACACGTGGGGCGCGAGGTCTCCACAGTACATCGATGTTGTCGCCAGTGGTCGGCGGAAGGTGCACGTGCCCGTCGACCTGGGACCAGACCGCAGCGACGCACGGATGCACGCCAAGACCGTAGGATCCTACGCAGTGCCGTAGGGGACCGCACCGCCACTTCCCAGCAAATTAGGGACACTGTTGCTCCTCGGGTATCGGCAAGGACCATTCGCAACCGTCTCCATGAAGCTGGGCTACGGTCCCGCACACCATTAGGCCGTCTTCCGCTCATGCCCCAACATCGTGCAGCCCGCCTCCAGTGGTGTCGCGACAGGCGTGAATGGAGGGACGAATGGAGACGTGTCGTCTTCAGCGATGAGAGTCGCTTCTGCCTTGGTACCAATGATGGTCGTATGCGTGTTTGGCGCCGAGCAGGTGAGCGCCACAATCAGGACTGTATACGACCGAGGCACACAGGGCCAACACACGGCATCATGGTGTGGTGAGAGATCTCCTACACTGGCCGTACACCTCTGGTGATCGTCGAGGGGACACTGAATAGTGCACGGTACATCCAAACCGTCATCGAACCCATCGTTCTACCATTCGTAGACCGGCAAGGGAACTTGCTGTTCCAACAGGACAATGCACGTCTGCATGTATCCCGTGCCACCCAACGTGCTCTAGAAGGTGTAAGTCAACTACCCTGGCCAGCAAGATCTCCGAATCTGTCCCCCATTGAGCATGTTTGGGACTGGATGAAGCGTCGTCTCACGCGGTCTGCACGTCCAGCACGAACGCTGGTCCAACTGAGGCGCCAGGTGGAAATGGCATGGCAAGCCGTTCCACAGGACTACATCCAGCATCTCTACGATCGTCTCCATGGGAGAATAGCAGCCTGCATTGCTGCGAAAGGTGGATATACACTGTACTAGTGCCGACATTGTGCATGGTCTGTTGCCTGTGTCTATGTGCCTGTGGTTCTGTCAGTGTGATCATGTGATGTATCTGACCCCAGGAAAGTGTCAATAAAGTTTCCCCTTCCTGGGACAATGAATTCACGGTGTTCTTATTTCAATTTCCAGGAGTGTATATATATAACAAAGATGATGTGACTTACCAAACAAAAGCGCTGGCAGGTCGATACACACACAAACACACACAAACAAACACAAACATACACACAAGATTCGAGCTTTCGCAACCGGCGGTTGCTTCGTCAGGAAAGAGGGAAGGAGAGGGAAAGATGAAAGGATGTGGGTTTTAAGGGAGAGGGTAAAGAGTCATTCCAATCCCGGGAGTGGAAAGACTTACCTTAGGGGGAAAAAAGGATAGGCATATACTCGCGCGCACACACACACACACACACACACACACACACACACACACACACACACACACCACCCCACACACACACACACACACACACACCACCCCACACACACACACACACACACACACCACCCCACACACACACACACACACACACACACACACACACACACCACCCCACACACACACACACACACACACACACACACCACCCCACACACACACACCATCCATCCATCCATCCATCCATCCATCTACAGACACTAGCAGACACTGTGACGCTTTCTATGTGGGAATGATCAGTAACAAACTGTCCATTCACACGAATGGACACAGGCAGACAGTATTTGTTGGTAATGAGGATCACCCTGTGGCTAAACATGCCTTGGTGCACGGCCAGCTCATCATGGCATAGTGTTACACCGTCCGGTTATCTGGATACTTCCCACCAACACCAACCTATCCGAACTCCGGAGATGGGAACTTGCCCTTCAATATATCCTCTCTTCTCGTTATCCACCAGGCCTCAATCTCCGCTAATTTCAAGTTGCCGCCACTCATACCTCACCTGTATCTGAATTCTTTCAGGATACAATCTTAATTTATACGGTTTACCTATCCAACCCTGATTAAGAACTTTTATTCTGTTCAGTATCCTTCACAAACAGTTAAATACATACTGAGACAATGAATAAGAATGACAAGCTATACCACACCATCATCGACAACATCGACAAATTCCACGACAAAATATAGGTTTTGGAACTGGCCCTTTTGTCAACTTTGAATTGAACCAAGAGCAGCTAAACAAAGGCAGCACTAATTCTGCAACAACTCCACAGAAGCAGGCCACATGGTCAGCTCCACACCACAGTGCAATAAACATGCTTACAAAAGTGGAAGATGATTTTAACATCAAATTGAAAACTCTGTCGTTCATGGAAATTCTTGCATGCCACAGCAATATGTAATGAATTTCCGAGATAAACTGAAAGTGTGATTATATCGGGCTAAGAAACTTTAGCAGTACCGGCGAACAGTTTAGCCATACTCGCCCGCCGGACACAGTAGCTTATCTGCACTGCCTTTGCAATTACGAACATCGCTGTTTAGGCCCACCCAACTGCAAACTCGGCTCACAGTAATGGAAAATGTATTCCATCTACAAGTTACTGATAATCCCAAATAATTTTCTTCAGTGATCAGTAATTTGGACCACCAAACAACAGCATTAGTTTCAAACATTACAACAGAATAAAAAACGAGTTGATTTCTCACTGTACAAAATCCACCAATCTCAGGATCAGACAAGTTATATACCATAAAAAATGTGACGAGAAAATCCCATCAGAGTTCTGGAGCTATCTACTTAATTTAGTATACACCTCCACAGTGTCTGATGATTTGTTGCTACTCATATGGCAGCAAGAACTACTGACATTAAGTACAAACAGTATTCACAGTATACAGCGATAAATTGCCCAACAAACTGCTTCAGGTCACCAACAATTCAATTTCTATTTTAAGTACAAATCTCCCAAACAGTTGCCATAGCAGCATTGACACACTGCCAGCTGAACCTGTCTGATTCCTGCCAAGTTCCCCCAAGGTGACACCTTCAGATTGAGTAGCCACTACGCAACAACACTTGTCAAGTGCTCCCGAGGAAATCCTACGTGGTGGCAACATAGCTGTGTATGTAGCAGTAATGACGGGGCACTGATAGTCAACCCCAGACCCAGTTCAATCTGATGTCACAGCCATGAGACAATGGCCAACAGGAACAATGCCCTCAGGGTACACTGGTACCACAGATATTTTGGCCAACATACTGCAAAGTATATGTGACCGTGCAGTTACCCAAATTGTAATTGTGATCTGAGTTAGGCATGACAGACTGCATGTCAGACAAAGTGATGTCCATACAGTAACATATTCACACAACATCAAACAAAATTCAGGTGGAATCTGCACCACAACAGCTAGTGCATCCATGGTAGCAGTTGAGTGCCTACAAACTATCCTCAACAGCCACCTAAACATGCACATCCTACTGTCATAATACTTTCTGTGTCAGACAGGCATTGACACTGTCTTTGACTTCAGCATGCTGTCTGCCACCTACATTCTGAAAACAGGATATTCAAGCATGGTTGAAAGCAGTTAACAACTCCAAGATCAATACCTTTGGTCCCAAAGTATTCACCTTTGACTTTGGTCTTTTTTTGTATTTTGTTTTTGTGTTGTGTGGCAGAGGGGTTATGGGTACATATTTCATAATTTCACATTTTTAGCTTTGTCGCATGCAATGTCTTAGGTTTAATGTTTTTGCTATCTTCTTGACTCAATGTTCTGGTATGCTTTTGTTGGTGAATATACTGAATGTTCAAGATATTTAAGCAATGGTCTGTGATGAGTTTATGGTAAGCAATAGACTGTGAGGGGCAGGATGGCTTTGAGGCTACTATCAGAAGGACTTCCAAAAGACAAATCTGGAAGAAGTGACATTTCATGAGGAACAGAGTAACTGTCATTATACTGCACACAAGCATTCATTGCTAGAACAGAAGCCCCATGTTTTCAGCTCTTGCAACATACTGAACTATAAACAAAAAATTTTGTTTGCTGCATTACAGGAAAAATGAGGACTTCCTATAAAATTCTTATCCTAGTACGATAGAGGATAATAGGAAATAGACAATATATGTGGCATAATATGCTAATGAACGTATAAAGTGATAACTGTTGTAGAAGCAAATGTAGAAGCAAATGTAGAATAAGTATTTGTCATTGATAATGGTGAAACAAGACACTCATAGGGAAGTACTGCCTTAATGGAGTGGCGATACAAGTAGTAGCAGTAGTAGCAGTAGTAGTAGTAGTAGTAGTAGTAGCAGTAGGAAAGAACAGCAACTGCATGCCAAAAATATCACAAAACTAAATCAATAATTTTGGGATGCAAACAAATTTAATTAAAGCAAACTGACTGGCTTTTGCACACAATTTTACAATAATGTAAGACACACTGATTTAAGTAGTCATTCAAATAAATCTTCTGGAAAAGAAACAGTGAACAGAACTAGTAAAATTTCAGCTGAACAAACAAATTAATGACAAATACAGATATCTTTGAGGAATTATGTGGCAGAAAGGACTACAAAAATTTGCAGTAGATGTAAGAGTTAATAAAATGGAAAGGGCATTTGGTCTGACAAAAAATACTGATAACAAGAAATACATATCTAGAAAACAAAACTAAACAGTTTACCACAGTGGTGTTGATATATATGTGAATGATTAACAATTAACTATAAATTCGACAGAATAGAGGTACTACAAAAACAGATTATCATCAAAATAATCGGTACAATACAAAATAAAGATGGTTGGAAAATGAGAGGAAACAAGCACATATACATCTACATCTACATCTACATCTACATCCGTACTCCGCAAGCCACCTGACGGTGTGTGGCGGAGGGTACCCTGAGTACCTCTATCGGTTCTCCCTTCTATTCCAGTCTCGTATTGTACGTGGAAAGAAGGATTGTCGGTATGCTTCTGTGTGGGCTCTAATCTCTCTGATTTTATCCTCATGGTCTCTTCGCGAGATATACGTAGGAGGGAGCAACATACTGCTTGACTCTTCGGTGAAGGTATGTTCTCGAAACTTCAACAAAAGCCCGTACCGAGCTACTGAGCGTCTCTCCTGCAGAGTCTTCCACTGGAGTTTATCTATCATCTCCGTAACGCTTTCGCAATTACTAAATGATCCTGTAACGAAGCGAGCTGCTCTCCGTTGGATCTTCTCTATCTCTTCTATCAACCCTACCTGGTGCGGATCCCACACTGCTGAGCAGTATTCAAGCATTGGGCGAACAAGCGTACTGTAACCTACTTCCTTTGTTGTCGGATTGCATTTCCTTAGGATTCTTCCAATGAATCTCAGTCTGGCATCTGCTTTACCGACGATCAACTTTATATGATCATTCCATTTTAAATCACTCCTAATGCGTACTCCCAGATAATTTATGGAATTAACTGCTTCCAGTTGCTGACCTGCTATTTTGTAGCTAAATGATAAGGGACCTATCTTTCTATGTATTCGCATCACATTACACTTCGCTACATTGAGATTCAATTGCCATTCCATGCACCATGCGTCAATTCGCTGCAGATCCTCCTGCATTTCAGTACAATTTTCCATTGTTGCAACCTCTCGATACACCACAGCATCATCTGCAAAAAGCCTCAGTGAACTTCCGATGTCATCCACCAGGTCATTTATGTATATTGTGAATAGCAACAGTCCTATGACACTCCCCTGCGGCACACCTGAAATCACTCTTACTTCGGAAGACTTCTCTCCATTGAGAATGACGTGCTGCGTTCTGTTATCTAGGAACTCCTCAATCCAATCACACAATTGATCTGATAGTCCGTATGCTCTTACTTTGTTCATTAAACGACTATGGGGAACTGTGTCAAACGCCTTGCGGAAGTCAAGAAACACGGCATCTACCTGTGAACCCGTGTCTAAGGCCCTCTGAGTCTCGTGGACGAATAGCGTGAGCTGGGTTTCACACGATCGTCTTTTTCGAAACCCATGCTGATTCCTACAGAGTAGATTTCTAGTCTCCAGAAAAGACATTATACTCGAACATAATACGTGTTCCAAAATTCTACAACTGATAGACGTTAGAGATATAGGTCTATAGTTCTGCACATCTGTTCGACGTCCCTTCTTGAGAACGGGGATGACCTGTGCCCTTTTCCAATCCTTTGGAATGCTTCGCTCTTCTAGAGACCTACGGTACACCGCTGCAAGAAGGGGGGGCAAGTTCCTTCGCGTACTCTGTAAAATCGAACTGGTATCCCATCAGGACCAGCGGCCTTTCCTCTTTTGAGCGATTTTAATTGTTTCTCTATCCCTCTGTCGTCTACTTCGATATCTACCATTTTGTCAACTGTGCGACAATCTAGAGAAGGAAGCACAGTGCAGTCTTCCTCTGTGAAACAGCTTTGGAAGAAGACATTTAGTAATTCGGCCTTTAGTCTGTCATCCTCTGTTTCAGTACCATTTTGGTCACAGAGTGTCTGGACATTTTGTTTTGATCCACCTACCGCTTTGACATAGGACCAAAATTTCTTAGGATTTTCTGCCAAGTCAGTACATAGAACGTTACTTTCGAATTCATTGAAAGCCTCTCGCATAGCCCTCCTCACACTACATTTCGCTTCGCGTAATTTTTGTTTGTCTGCAAGGCTTTGGCTATGTTTATGTTTGCTGTGAAGTTCCCTTTGCTTCCGCAGCAGTTTTCTAACTCGGTTGTTGTACCACGGTGGCTCTTTTCCATCTCTTACGATCTTGCTTGGCACATACTCATCTAACGCATATTGTACCATGGTTTTGAACTTTGTCCACTGATCCTCAACACTATCTGCACTTGAGACAAAACTTTTGTGTTGAGCCGTCAGGTACTCTGTAATCTGCTTTTTGTCACTTTTGCTAAACAGAAAAATCTTCCTACCTTTTTTAATATTTCTATTTACGGCTGAAATCATCGACGCAGTAACCGCTTTATGATCGCTGATTCCCTGTTCTGCATTAACTGATTCAAATAGTTCGGGTCTGTTTGTCACCAGAAGGTCTAATATATTATCGCCACGAGTCGGTTTTCTGTTTAACTGCTCAAGGTAGTTTTCAGATAAAGCACTTAAAAATATTTCACTGGATTCTTTGTCCCTGCCACCCGTTATGAACGTTTGAGTCTCCCAGTCTATATCCGGCAAATTAAAACCTCCACCCAGAACTATAACATGGTGGGGAAATCTACTCGAAATATTTTCCAAATTATTCTTCAGGTGCTGAGCCACAACAGCTGCTGAGCCCGGGGGCCTATAGAGACATCCAATTACCATGTCTGAGCCTGCTTTAACCGTGACCTTCACCCAAATCATTTCACAATTCGAATCTCCGTCAATTTCCTTCGATACTATTGCACTTCTTATCGCTATAAACACGCCTCCCCCTTCACTGTCCAGCCTATCTCTGCGGTATACATTCCAATCAGAGTTTAGGATTTCATTACTGTTTACGTCTGGTTTCAGCCAACTTTCTGTTCCTAGTACTATATGGGCGTTGTGACCGTTTATTAATGAGAGCAGTTCTGGGACCTTTCTATAGACGCTTCTGCAGTTTACTATTAGCACATTAATATTGTTATTCCTTGTTGCATTTTGCCTACTCCTGCCTTGCCGCGTCTCAGGAGGCGTCTTGTCGGGCCTAGGGAGGGAATTCTCTAACCTAAAAAAACCCCATGTGCACTCCACACGTACTCCGCTACCCTCGTAGCCGCTTCCGGCGTGTAGTGCACGCCTGACCTATTCAGGGGGACCCTACATTTCTCCACCCGATAGCGGAGGTCGAGAAATTTGCACCCCAGCTCTCCGCAGAATCGTCTGAGCCTCTGGTTTAAGCCTTCCACTCGGCTCCAAACCAGAGGACCGCGATCGGTTCTCGGAACGATACTACAAATAGTTAGCTCTGATTCCACCCCGCGAGCGAGGCTTTCCACCTTCACCAACTCCGCCAACCGCCTGTACGAACTGAGGATGACCTCTGAACCCAGACGGCAAGAGTCATTGGTGCCGACATGAGCAACAATTTGCAGTCGGGTGCACCCAGTGCTCTCTATCGCCGCCGGTAGGGCCTCCTCCACATCTCGGATGAGACCCCCCGGCAAGCAGAGAGAGTGAACACTGGCCTTCTTCCCCGACCTTTCCGCTATTTCCCTAAGGGGCTCCATCACCCGCCTAACGTTGGAGCTCCCAATAACTAATAAACCCCTCCCCCCGTGTGCCTGCTCGGACCTTGCTGAAGGAGCAGCCACATGTCCACTCACAGGCAGAGCGGGCGATGCCACACGGCCAGCCTCCACATTGACCGTCCGCCTCGTGCGCCGCGAACGCCGCTGAACCCGCCACTCCCCTTGGGGAGAGGGTGGCCCAACCGCGCCCGGTACCCGCGAAGATGTCTCGACAGCAGGGACAGTGGGTGAAGCATCTAACACCTGGGGTGCACCATGCGACGCACCAGACTCCCCACTGCCGCTACACTCCGAGGCAGCAGCCTGAAGACGGCTGACCGCGGCCATCAACACGCTCAGCTGTTCGCGAAGAGTGGCCAGCTCCTCCTGCGTCCGTACACAGCAGCCACACATCCTAGCCATCCTAAGAAATCAATTTACTATAGAGTGTTAATCAGCTTTTAACTAGACTGCTAATTCACTAAAGGCGGTTGATTATTGACTAAACTGTGATTGCTAACCACTTCTTGTAGAAACAAGGAAAATAGCACTACCTGTCTCTGGACGGTATTGAAAACAAACACTAGCACTACGAGCACTATGACTGACTAAAGGGACTCTCTGACTGTATTCGAAACACACACGAGATCTATGGAACACTTAATAGCACTCTACTATTAAAGCTTCCTAAAAGCAAAAACACGCAGAAGAAGAAGTGACAAGTAAGAAAAATACAGATAATACTTAAATTAAGGTAGCTCGCTGCACAGCAGACGTGAAGCAGACGGCGGTTAGGACGACACTGACACTACTGGCACTATGGCTGACTAAAGGGACTCTCTCTGACTGTATTCAAAACAAACACGAGATCTATGGAACACTTAATAGCACTCGACTATTAAAGCTTCCTAAAAGCAAAAACACGCAGAAGAAGAAGTGACAAGTAAGAAAAATACAGATAATACTTAAATTAAGGTAGCTCGCTGCAGAAATACAGAAATACAGGGAAAATATTAGATGCTGTGGCAAAGCAAAGATTAAGATTAACCTTCTATGGACACCTCTACCAAGTGAACTATAGCAGACTACAGAAACTAATGTTCTGGTATTTCTAGAAAAAATACACACACTACAAAATGGATTACAGAAATGATGAAAGAACTAAAAAGAAACAATAAAGAATAAGAAGTAACAGAAAGAAACCTTTTCAAGAATAAAATACTAAATTTAGAAGGCTATCACTAGGTGGAAGAACTTAATCTGCACATAGGCAGAAGAAAGGAAAATAGAACATGGCAAGAAGATAAAGGAGTACTGGAAAAACTGGAAAGAAGAAGAACCAAAAGTTGTTACCACACGCCTATAGTTGGTGACACTAACAATGGCCATTGAGTTTATGTTCTGTGCACTTATGTCTCACATTCTCCGACTGCCATTAAGTTTTCAGTAGTGTTCTGTGAGCTCTACTGCGAATGTCTTAGTCAATGTGAACATTAAACGTGACTGCAGCAAGCTATTTAGTGAATTTTCATTCAATCTGTTGCAAATTGTCACTGCTCATTCTAGTGGTAAGCAATAAATGTTACATACACAACCAAGAGACATACTTGGCACGATACATGCTTTCTTCAGTGCAAAGTATGTGTACGTGTGTGCTGCACCTGTCACTTAGAACCAGCAATAATGC
This sequence comes from Schistocerca gregaria, assembly GCF_023897955.1. Lineage (NCBI taxonomy): Eukaryota > Metazoa > Arthropoda > Insecta > Orthoptera > Acrididae > Schistocerca > Schistocerca gregaria. The sequence goes on from NC_064920.1 coordinate 197,203,029, forward strand.
AATTCCCGTATGTGCCTCAACCTATGGGAAATGCCATGGTTCATGAATCGGACTGTAGTTGATCAATTACATGAGGTCGAGATCATGACCTTGTAGAAGAGAAGTATATTTAAATAACTTTTGCATTTATAGTGTCTTCTGTAGCATGAATCATTCACGCTGAAATATGTACAACTAGTAGTAGTATATTTGAACATTGCTACAATGAACCTCAACACTAAGTTGAATTCATAACCCAACACAAATAGTTTTATGAACATCTTAAACAACAAGTAACAGCAGCATATAGTACATTCCATGATAACCACTTAGTGCTATTTATGTTTACGTCTACTCTCATTCATCAAATCTTTCTTGGTAGTCTCAGTTAACAGTCTTCCTCTACACCCTTTTTGTCAATATTTATTAAAGAGTCAAAATGGTTTTCAGCATTCAAATAATTATAAGCATGAAGCAGCATATAAAAACAGGGAATTTTATTCCTCACAGATGACACACATTCAGAACACGTATCTTAACCTAATGAAACAATAATTTTAATTACCTGAGATATCTGCTGAGCAACAATAGTGGTTTTGTTCATATTAAACTTGTCTTTACGCAAATGTATGTGTGTATACAGCGTCATTCCTTTACACATACTTGTCACTATAGCAAGTCGTGGTGGCTTCATACAAGCACCCATAAAAAGAACCAGGTTTTCATGCCTTGTCTTCCGGAATGTTGCAACCTATCAAAGACATTTGTTTTTTCATGAGAAATTTCTGTCACTTGAAGCGTATTACTTAAAACAAATTTCTTACACACAATACTACTGTGAACTCTTAAAATTAACAGTTATTGTAATCTTTTAAATTCCCCACTGGATTCAAACAACAAAGTTAAATCAATCATAGCTCCTCTTTTTACGAAGATAAAAAAGGATGCAAGGAAGATTATGGATTAATATCATATGAACAATGAACTCATTAAATACAGAGTGCATGCTTGGCCTTAGAAGAAAATTAGCAGTGTCCTTTTCACAGGATTTAGCCCGAGATTTGCCTTAAATTATTTAGAGAAACCACGCACAATTTATATATGTATGATCAGACTAAATTCAAACCCAGCTCTTCCAAATGAGAGCCCAGTGGTTTACACTGTGCCACCTCACTAGGAAACACACTAGTTTCCATCAATCAGTCATGACTATTAACCTTGCGAAGGCTCTCCTCTGATAGCACAGCATGAACAACTATCACCAAAAAGAATGAAACTGTAAATGACAGTTTCAGTACAAACTCAAATTTGTTTGTACCACATCATAATCCTTGTAGTCATCTTGCCCACTATTTTATAATTTAAAATCCATTCAGTACAGTAAGATCTCAGTTTATACTCAGTTCTGCATATCCACTGTTACTGATAAAACATTCCAGCATGCACTTCACTGCTATTCATTCAGGATTTAACCAAATGATCACACGGCAGTTTCTGGCGTATACTCTACAGCTTAGACAAGTGTCTGGAGCATTGAGGAAGCCTCTACAGGAATGTGGGAGGGTGGATGCAGGCAGTCACAGTTTGAGACAAAAGATGCAGGAATCAAGCACTGTTTATAGCCAAATTGGAAGTCTGGTTTGGTATACAGTTTGGAATTACAGAGTCACTTAATATGTAACATCCCTTTTACTTTGTGAACAGTTCCAGATATCAAAGTTAGGTTTCTGGCAAATGACAAGGCCACTTACATTTGTTACAAGATAAGGAGTCTTAACTCCTGTATTGATCGAAATACTGAATGAAGCAAAGTTTTTTAAACAGAAGAAAACACTTTTTTTTACGGAAGCTGAATTTCTTGAAAAGATAAGTACAGTGGTGATGATGACGAAGATGATGATAATCCAGAATGAGAGTTTCAGTTTCAATTCGACCACTTGGTGATATGGCCTCTCCGAGTCTGTGTGCTACATAGGATCCCTACAAGTTTGTTCATTTCTGTCGATCTTGAGTTTCCCATTGCCAATTCAATCCGTGCGTCTTTTTCAAGTCTCTGTCTCATCTGTCTGCTGATCTTCCCCTTGGTCTTTTTTGGTAAATTGGGCTCAAGGTGACCAGCTTGCTGCCTTTCCAAAGAGTTAACTCTTTCCATTACGTCAATGACCTTTGTTGTCTGTCTGATATCAGCTGCTTTCTTTCCATCTTTCTTTGTGTGGCCCAACACTGATCTTTCCATTCCTTTTGGTGTTACAATTTCCTAACAATAAATTCACTAAATTTCCAGTGACATAATATTTGGTAATTTTGAGGTTGAAAGTATCTGTAAAACAATCCATGAAATATTCTAAAATTGAGGGGCAAGTCAGCTGGAATATGCTATTCCATTGTAAACATGCTCGTGCCAAGCTACGCCATTATATCGAGTCCTTAGACTGTTTGCTGCAAAACTAGCAGGAATTGTGTCATATCAATAGATCATTTTGCTTCAATATTCTTTGCATGCAGACGTGTACACCAATGAGGAGAAACTGACATGCTGTTTTTATAAGGTCAATGTCACAGAAATGCTGTCAAAATGGTACTGCAGAATAATGATGTCTATCTTGACTGTCACTGTCCATTGTACCAGCACTTCCACTAATTCTTATTAGGTTATTACTGCAGACAGGCAGTTTCAACATCATACGTCAATGACAAACACTGCAACTGGCAGATCACATGAAGAAGTTGTTCTGGCTACGATGCTTATCAGTCCCCATAGTGGCAAGAGATGTATTGCCAAGGAATGTACAATCAGCCAGGTGAATGTCATTCGTATCTTGCACTGACATGAATTCCAACTGTATCATGTGTCACATCAGCACTCACTCAGAGGATGTGATTTTGAATGTCATATAGAAGTTGTTGGTCCCCTGCAGTGCCTGGCAGCCAACACTATGCTTATCCAATGAGTGCTCTTTACTGATGAAGCAATGTTTAGAAAACACTGCAATGTAAATTTATGGGACTTGCACTACTTGGCATCTGAAAATCCACACTGACTTCATCAGGTACATCACTAACTACCATGAAGCATAAATGTATGGTGTGGGGTCATAGAAAATTCCATTGTAGGACCTGCTTTCATTCCACAGGTGTTAAACGGAAATACATATGCACAATTGCTTACAAACATTCTACCTGTTGTTCTAGAAGAGTTACCACTGGATATGCAACAATGCATATGGTTCTAACATGATAGCAGCCCAGCTCTCTCTTCCCATGTAGCAACACAAATACTGAAAGCTAAAATTTCCTGACCATTGTACAGGATGGAATGCTGCAGTACAATAGCTAGCCAGATCCCATGATTTGACTTCTCTTGATTTCTATTGGGAGCTCTGAGAGATGCAATCTGTCATGAAGTCTCAACTACGCGAGACAAATGTGCCACTGAATCACAACATGCAATGGCATGTCACGCAATGTATTTTGATCTGTTCATGTACCTCTCAAATGGTAATTGCAAATGTGCCTGGCAGTCAATAGTAAACAATTGTAGCACATTTCATTAACAAATGTATTTATTTTTGCAGGTAACATGTTGCAAGTCATTCTGAATAAAAAATTTTCAGCTCATTTACAGTGTATTCTGTACAACTACAATTTCGAGTAGTACTTTTAGAAATATGTCTGACACAAGGGATTTTACTTTTAAGAAGAATTCAAGAATCTCCAGGCAAAAAGGATCAAGTATTTTCTTTTTACTCCAAATTTAAGATTCCACAAAACCCTGGAAACAACCACACACTAGAAATAATTTTCCCAAGCCCCATTTGATCCACCAGGAGCTAGCAACCGCTGTAGTTCCACACACAAGAATCATATGTCGTCATATAGGAAATGACATTTTCTCTGAATGGAGTGGGCCTGTCTTGCTTCATATAATGACAAAGCCTGGCACGAGAACTCTGCTTTGTGGTGTTTACACTGCAACAACCAAGTCTGGTTGTGTTGCCTTTCAGTTTTAGTATATACCTCTGACACACTTATGAAATTTTCAACGTCAATATTAACAAGAGCTATGTACCTGTAATTGTCTTTATAGGAGCTACTGAACGCAGTTATGAAAAGTATATGGTTCAATAAAAAAAAACATACTAGAGTTCAGAGCATTATCCACACAAAACGTTATGTGCTCCTCAGCATACGATCAATTGCAGAAAACCTCGTTTTGATATCTGGAACAGTTCATGAAATAAAAGATGTGTTACATCTTACATGACCACCATTATATACCATCCCCTTAGTAGGAAACTGCTGCACATCAAACATGTATCAAAGAAGACCTCCAGTTATGGCCCTGGTATTCCTTTGACCATTCTTAACTTTGCTGCACAGTGGGGGATCCACATCAGACACAATTGAAGAAGGGCACAGAAACAGTTCCAAGAGGGGCAGCTCGTTTTGTATTATCATGCAATAGAAGAGAGAATGCCAAAGATACCATATGTGACTGCTGGTGGCAATCACAAAAACAAAGGTATTTTTCATTGTAGCAGAATCTTCTCGTAAAATTTCGATCACCTTCTTTTTCCTTTAAATGCGAAAACACTTTGTTGCCATCCACATACATAAGGATAAATGATTACTATCATAAAAAAAAAGAGAAATCTCAGACCTAAGGAAAGATTTAAGTGTTTTGTTTTCCATGTGTGTTGTTCAAGAGTGGAACGGTGGACATAGAGCTTGAAGGTGGTTCAATGGATTCCCTGCCAGAGTAGTCCTATAGATGTAGATGCAGAAATATGTTAAATCCAGTACGTTAACTATACCCAGTTTGCTGGTCGTGGGTTCATCAGTTCGCCAACCGTACAAATGCAGTTACGATTCAAAAATACAGGGTGTACATAAAGTCTGGGAACACTTTCAATTATTTATTGCACAAGAACTGAACACTGTACAGATGTCATATATATTGCATTAAGAAGAGAAATTCCAAGTTTTTTTTACCAACATTCGATATGCGAAACATGAGTGACCCAGCAGACATCAATACTGTAATCGAATTCTTTGCCATACCCGCCCCAGCATGGCATCATCAACAGTGGCAGTCACTTCCCATGTTCTCTTCCTGGACCTCTGCTACATCACGTGGTAGAGGCAGTACATACACCAGATCTTTAATGTGTTCCCACAAAAAAAAAAAACTCACGGAGTGAGATCTAGTGATCGGGAAGGCCATTTCATGAAACATGCTGTCACCTTCTGTAGCACAGAAGAGATGTTTGCGAGTAGCACTGACAATCGGCCAATTACCAAACTACGCTGTGGCGGTATACATGAAAAACAATTTCAGAGTTTCTCTTCAAAATTATATATGTATGATGTTTGTACAATGTTTGGTACTTGTGCACTAAACAATTGAAAGTGTTCCAGACTTTATGTACACCCTGTACTCATTTTAACTTTCACAGTAGTTTCTGGGTCATATCTTGAAGAAGAAGAAGAAGAAGAAGAAGAAGAAGAAGAAGAAGGAAATGACGATGGAAGAGGAGGAGGAGGAGGAGATGAAGAAGACATATTTTACTATGAGAATTTTCGAGAGAGAAATTTTTCCTCATACAATTCTTATCTCTCATTCCAACCCTAAGAGTACTGCTATACACACATCACACCCCAACTTGGCTTGCTCAGAATATTAACTGGTTATAAATATTCAATCTGAAGTACAGACACCAGTATTAACATGAATATATAACAGCAAACACAAGAAATATTAAAATTAAACCACTACCAGAGAACAGATTTGTATGAACTATATCTCGAATTCTATATTTCTAGAACATCAAAGGCTGTGAAATGTTTTTACATAGCTGGCGCATGCACACGCACGCACGCACGCACGCACGCACGCGTACGCACGCACACACTGCTCAAATTAAACACGTTACCAGCATAAATTCATTCATAATCTCTACAATCTTTGACGATGTTAAAATGATTATGCAAAAATGGAGAATACACAGTAACAAATAAACAATAAAACATCAGAGAATATAACCAACTGTCTCCACAGCCTCTTTCTTTGTCAGCAGGAACATACTACATATGAGACAGAAGAATCTGCTTTGGCTACAACCTAGGAGGGGAATATTGCAAATGAGAGTGAGCTGTCTTGGGTCATCTATCTTTGCGAGAAGAATGACGTCTTTGGAAAGACAAAAGTTAAAAAATTGTTTAAATTATTTATATTAACAAGTAGAAATGAACTTACATCATGTGAGTCAGGACTAATGTCATGTAATTTGTGTGGTTATTCTATATTTGAAAGAAAACCAAAATAGTCCTATGAAAGCATGTCCAATTTTCAATCATTATGGAGTGGGTTGAAAAATACGCATGTCCATGAATGGATATGAAGACACACGTGAATATTACTTACCAAAATGCTGTATAGTCGCTGTGATGAACGGAATAGTGGTGGGACAGATGGGGCTGATCCATTCTACAAGAGGTGTGGGGGTTCTCCAACATATGGCAGCACTGTTATGTTGCACCGATGCAACAGCTACAAACGTACCCAGTATGCAATGGTGGGTTAGATCAGTGTGCAGTCTTGAGGCTGTGCGCATGACATGCTTGAGTGTTGTTTAATTGAGCAAGCCCATTGTATCTGTGAATACAAACATGCCTCACTCATTCCTCTATGCAGCACTCATTCGTCTACGCAGAATATACAAACGTGTTGTTTGTGAATGGGTACCTGTAATGGCAGTGCCCCTGAGGCTGTGAAAAAACACTAATCAGTGTACATGTAACATCAGAAACTGGGGCTGTCCAGTCATCTGAGGAAATTGATGATATTATTGCAATGGTACAACACAGTCTCGCCAACAGTATACGGCACATCAGCCATCAGCTCAATATTCCACAAATGCATGTGTAGCATACATTACATTCCGAGGGCTTGTACCCATTCCATGTGAAGTCCGTGCAACATCTGCATCCAGGTAACTCACTAAGCAGACAACAATTTTGTGAATGGTTGAATGTACACAGACACATCATGCAAATACACTTTATTTGCAGATAAGGCCACATTTACATGCATGGTATTATGAATGCCAACAATTCTCATACAAGGGTGATGGAGAACTCACATGACACTATTAGGGAAACAAGATTCCAAGATAGGTTCTTGGCGATGTCCAGTGTGGTGTAATTGATGACCTGTTGATTGGGCCCGTGTTCCTGCCAAATCACAAGACCGCTGCAGCACATGCACATTTCCTGACAGAAAACCTACCTGTACTTTTGGATGATGTGACATTAGAGCAAAAGTAGCAAATGTACCTGCAACTTGATGGAACACTGATTCACTGTACCCCAGCACCATCTGAATAACATTTCCTCAATGCTGGAGTGGCTGTGGTGTGCCCATTAACTGACCTACCTGATCACCCGACCACATCCTATCAGACTTCTGTTTATGGTGGTGGGTAAAGGGGTATGCTTACATCACCGATGCTGCTGCCTGCATTGAAGCCCTCGAAAATGATGATGGCTATGTAACACAACACATCCTCCAACAAATTATATGTGCACTGAGACAGTTGGGGGACTTTTTGAACACCTCTTGTACTAGGGATCAATCTTTTGTCCCATTAATATTCTGTCAACCACAGAATCTACATAGTATTTCAGTAAATAATATTCACACTTGTCTTAATAATCATTCATGGATGTGTGTAGTCTTCAACCCACTCCACATCCAGAATGATCGAAAATCGGACATATGTTCATAGGACTTTTTTGGTTTATTGTCACATGTAGAATTACCCCAAAAAATTGAGAGACATTTCTCCTGAATCACCCTGTAGAATTGCATTTAAAATAGAGAGAGAGAGAGAGAGAGAGAGAGAGAGAGAGAGAGAGAGAGAGAGAGGGGGGGGGACTTTCCTTCCAACCTTACACAGAATTGCCAACCCAGAATTTAATGTTTCTAGCTAATACAACTGTTGTCCTGAAAAGAATCAAATTTCAATCAAAAGTCCTAACAACTGCAGATTTAATGAAAGGGGGTAAATGTTTCACCAGAAAGGATAACACACAAAGGTCTGGCAGCCACCCAAGATGCAAGAGAGGAAGAGAATTAACAGTATTCACAGAGAGATTTGTCCTGCCTCTATCTCCTAACACAGCAGTCTCCATAATTCTCTTCTCTTCCAACTTATATCAATTATTTACACCTTTTCCCAACATACTTTTCTTGAGTATGGACTGTGAAGTCCGAAAACATCGAGGTCTACGAACGATTTATGTCTCATCAAGATTTCAATTTATGAAACATAGATCTGTTTACATTTTTATTTATTTATTTCACAATAATACACTGGATAGAAGGCGATGATTCAGTCTTAACATAAGGCAAATCATGAATCTCATTTACTGTATCACAATGAAAATGTGAAAAATTTTAATATGTTTCCTTCGGAACTAAAATGTAAAACATGAGAAAAGGGGGAAGAGCCTATGAAAATCTAGCAATGAAAAAACTTCTCAAAGAAGCTAAAATACATCTTGGTAATGCAAGAAATTGCTGAAATAAAGAAACCACTGGTGTTAGTAATACACAAAATAGGAGATATAAAGGGTGTCCCATTTGTCTTGACCACCCTAAATAACTGTTTGTCCAGGTGCAAATTACAAAATGTATCAAGCAAATGTTTTTTAGCCCTCAGGGAGACATCAATCAGCATGATTGCCTTCGTTGTAGATTTGTTTTCTACAAAGATATCAACAACGGCATGACTTTTTTAAATGGCACCCTTTATTTTTTATTCGGTAATTCATTTCCTCTGCTAAAGAGCTATTAAAAATATATCACAGTGTACTATTCACTGAAACACAACATTATTAATTACATAACACAACACTGATGTTGACGCTCCCGGCACTTAATGCAGGTACTCGGGGTAATGGAACACATGCAGGTGCTGATGCTGACATAAGTCAGCTGAAGAGTTGTGCGAGTCGAATGTACACCAATGAAGAGAAGGTAGAATTGCTACTCATCTGTGGGGAATGTAAGTTAGCAGAAAAGTAATTGCAAAACTACTTTCTTATGTACGGGTACATTTAGCACAGTAGCTTAGTCCTTTTAAATACTGTTGTGTAGAGGAGGCATACAGTAAAGGCTGTCCTTCCTCCAAACTGCTTCGACATAGCGTTTCTTTTGTTGTTGTTGAAGGTAGGTGGAATGCTACACAGGCAGCAAAACTATACAGAGAGCGATATCCTGACAAGAAGCAACCTTCTCGATGGATGTTTTCTCGTCTCGTTGTGATGCTTCAGGAAACGGGAAGTTTCAACCCACGACAACGCACTCGTCTTAGCATTCACACAGATGAAGCTGCTGAAGTTACTGTTATCACTTCCATTGCTATGAATCCACATCTGAGCACACACGAGTTTGACACGAGATTGGAATTCCTAAAACCACTGTATATACACTCCTGGAAATGGAAAAAAGAACACATTGACACCGGTGTGTTAGACCCACCATACTTGCTCCGGACACTGCGAGAGGGCTGTACAAGCAATGATCACATGCACGGCACAGCGGACTCACCAGGAACCGCGGTGTTGGCCCTTGAATGGCGCTAGCTGCGCAGCATTTGTGCACCGCCGCCGTCAGTGTCAGCCAGTTTGCCGTGGCATACGGAGCTCCATCGCAGTCTTTAACACTGGTAGCATGCCGCGACAGCGTGGACGTGAACCGTATGTGCAGCTGACCGACTTTGAGCGAGGGCGTGTAGTGGGCATGCGGGAGGCCGGGTGGACGTACCGCCGAATTGCTCAACACGTGGGGCGTGAGGTCTCCACAGCACATCAATGTTGTCGCCAGTGGTCGGCGGAAGGTGCACGTGCCCGTCGACCTGGGACCGGACCGCAGCGACGCACGCCAAGACCATAGGATCCTACGCAGTGCCGTAGGGGACCGCACCGCCACTTCCCAGCAAATTAGGGACACTGTTGCTCCTGGGGTATCGGCGAGGACCATTCGCAACAGTCTCCATGAAGCTGGGCTACGGTCCCGCACACCGTTAGGCCGTCTTCCGCTCACGCCCCAACATCGTGCAGCCCGCCTCCAGTGGTGTCGCGACAGGAGTGAATGGAGGGACGAATGGAGACGTGTCGTCTTCAGCGATGAGAGTTGCTTCTGCCTTGGTGCCAATGATGGTCGTATGCGTGTTTGGCGCCGTGCACGTGAGCGCCACAATCAGGACTGCATACGACCGAGGCACACAGGGCCAACACCCGGCATCATGGTGTGGGGAGCGATCTCCTACACTGGCCGTAGACCTCTGGTGATCGTCGAGGGGACACTGAATAGTGCACGATACATCCAAACCGTCATCGAACCCATCGTTCTACCATTCCTAGACCGGCAAGGGAACTTGCTGTTCCAACAGGACAATGCACGTCCGCATGTATCCCGTGCCACCCAACGTGCTCTAGAAGGTGTAAGTCAACTACCCTGGCCAGCAAGATCTCCAGATCTGTCCCCCATTGAGCATGTTTGGGACTGGATGAAGCATCGTCTCACGCGGTCTGCACGTCCAGCACGAACGCTGGTCCAACTGAGGCGCCAGGTGGAAATGGCATGGCAAGCCGTTCCACAGGACTACATCCAGCATCTCTACTATCGTCTCCATGGGAGAATAGCAGCCTGCATTGCTGCGAAAGGTGGATATACACTGTACTAGTGCCGACATTGTGCATGCTCTGTTGCCTGTGTCTATGTGCCTGTGGTTCTGTCAGTGTGATCATGTGATGTATCTGACCCCAGGAAAGTGTCAAAGTTTCCCCTTCCTGGGACAATGAATTCACGGTGTTCTTATTTCAATTTCCAGGAGTGTAATATTCCTACACATCACCGGTTCCATCCTTACCATGTACACCTACATCAAGAATTGCATTGGAATGATTTCCAGAATCGTGTACAGTTCCGTCAGTGGGTACAGCAGCATATTCTCACAAACCCAAACTACTTCACCAGTGTTCTATTTACTGATGAATGTTCCTCCTCACACACAGGACAGGTAAATACAAGGAACATGCATTATTGGTCCAGCGACAACACACAATTGCTCAGGCAAGTGGAACACTCGCGCCAATGGAGAGTTAACGTCTGGTGTGGGTTGCTTGGTACTACAATTATTGGCCCTTATTTCAACAAAGGTAGTCTAAATAGCATAGTATATGTCAACTTCCTCACATGAATTCCTCCTCCTCTGAAGTGCTGATAAGAACCAGAATGCTTATGTGGTATCAACATGATGGATGTCCAGCACATAATGCCTCGTGGTATGTTCTCAATCTAAGGTATCCTGCCAGGTGGATTGGTCAATGTGGAAGTTACTTGGCCTGCTAGGTCTCCTGATTTAAATTCTCTGGACTTTTTTCTTTGGAGATGCATTAAAGACTGTCTATAGCTATAGTCCAACGGCTCCAGAGGACATGCAGGAACACATTGTGCTTGCTTGTAATTCTCTTCAGCAGGCAACACTGGAAGCAGTAAATAATTCTTTCATTCAACGAGTGCACCTGTGCATCATTGTCCAGGGTCACCACTTCGAGTGTTCTACTCCTGGGCAATGGTACAAGAGGGTCAAAGTCAATTTTGTGTTATGTTTTTACTCGGTTGTCATTTGTTTCCTGACAACTCCAGCACGTGGATGAGTTTGTGATCCTGGGCTCAAAGTCAATGTTGCATTACGTAATTAATAATGTTGTGTTTTAGTGAACGGTACAATGTGATACATTTTTGAACAGGTCTTCAGGAGAGGAAATGAATTACCAAATAAAAAATACAGTGTGTGATTTAAAGAAAGTCATACTGCTGTTCATATTTTTGTAAAAAACAAAGCTACAATGAAGGCAATCCTGCTGACTGATGTCCCACTAATGGCTAAAGGACATTTGCTTGAAACATTTTGTAATTTGCATCAGGACAAACAGTTATTTAGAGTGGTCAAGATAAATGGAACACCCTGTAAATAACATGACATAAAGAGACAGTCAACTTACAGTCAAAGGGAACTGAGTTTTGCAACCATAATTTGTTCATGGCAACCTGAACAAATTTTCATGGGGATGTGAGGAGCAAGCAGTGCCTACCAAAGCCCACTACACTGACAGCTGTGGGGCAAGTGGCAGAATGGAACATGCTGTACCTCCCCCAAGCAGTTTCAGTTGTATACATGTGATTACTACATTGGCACAGAGTACCATAACTATAGCTTTGTAATGGCTACAGTGCACACACACATTGTATTGTTAGATTATGTTGGCACTGACCAGACACGAAACACTTGTGGCTCGAAGCTGACAGACTTTTATTGGAATCAGCTGATCCAGAACTCAGGAACCCCTTCCAGAAGTGATAAAAGTTGCGGCAGGCAGTAGGTTCAAAATTTAATGACAGACTTAGATGAAAAAGGCAATTAAAAAAAAAAAAAAAAAAAAAGTTCGGTGACTGTGCTTTGTGGATGACCAGTCTGATAATGAAGACAGTGAGGTGATTTTTGATATACAAAATTTTTTAAAAAGGTAGTTATGTGACAGGCTATTGGAAGACACTTCTTGGCAAGATCCCGTAAGCTTTTGGCCAAATGGCCTCCTCCTTAATTACACACACACACACACACACACACACACACACACACACACAATCACTGTCTCTGGCTGTCGAGACAGCAAAAAACTTAAAGAGTAATTGCAAGTTCACAACGGTCAAGAGACTGAAGTCCACTTTCCCTACTGCACACATGTTCAAGTTTCCTTCTTGCGAAATTAAAGCTTTATTCACAGCGTAGGATATGTTTTTTCCCTGTACAATCCCTTCGCTAGAGTTGTCATAGAGTAAAGATATTGGTGTTCAATTGATCCTACTGTTAGTTTATTATATTCCCAGTAAGTATCAACAACTGGAGTGGTAGACAGGCAGCTGCAGTGAGAACTGGGTATTATAATGGCACTGGAGTTAATCTTTATGAATAAACGAAAAATTTTTTACACTACTGTTCCACCACATAATAAAAAATGGCCTTACATTTATGTTATTAAAACTGAAAATTAACCTTTTTGATTAAGTCTAACATCACCATACTGTTGACATAACTGCTCACTTGTTTGCTGAAAGCACTATTAAAAAAAGAAAACCAACCACAGGAGGAGGACCTTCCATTGATCATCTCATCCCATCCATTTCTTGTTCTGAAATATACATAATATGGTTCAAACAATGGAAACTTCAGGTACGAATATCAACACGGCCAGGGACAGTAGTTTATGGGTGGGGAGAGTGGAGTGTGCACAGACTAGGCTCCAAAAGGCACAGTGTCAGGAAGTTTGGGGCAGGGAGGTGGCAGAAAAAAAGGAGCAAAAAAGGAGAAGAGTTGGGAAAGATGGGTGGATGCATTGGCAGAAAGCTGCAAGTCAACAGGGTGGGAGACTAGAATAGTGAGGAGCTTATAGGACATAAGGGGTGGAAACTGTTGGATAGAGGGTGTGAGAACAATATGTTACCTTATTACCATAGGGTGATGACAGGATAATTGTGGGAGTGGAGAATGTGTTGTAAGGATAACTCCCATCTACACACTTCAGAAAAGCTGGTGGAGATGGCTCAAGTAGTGAAGCAGCCATTGAAATCAAGCAGATTATGTTCAGCTGCATATTGTGCCACATGGTGGTCTAGTTTGCTCTTGGCAATAGTTTGGCAGTAGCCGTTCATCCTAGTGGACAGCTAGTTGGAGGTAAACCCAATACAAAAAGCTGTACAATGGTAGCAGCAGAGCTGGTATATCATACGACTGCTTTCAAACATGATGATGTAGGACAAACCTGTGACAGGGCATCAGAGGCCAGGCTGCTTGTGAAAACAGCCGTATCATTTACCAGTTCTGCCACTATCATTGCATAGCTTTTTATATTGGTAGGACTACCAACCAGCTGTCCACCGGAACATAATATGCTTGATTTCAATGGCTGCTTCACTACCCGGAACATCTCAATCCTCCTCTCCATCACCATCTTTTCTTAACTGTGCAGATGGGAGTAGCAATCTATCTTTTCCTATGTTGTTGTAATATAGCTATTAATTGATATATTTTTTTAAACATCTTAGTCAATATATGAAAAGATATTGCAATGAATTGTGAACTTCCTCGCATCCTCAACCTAGACACATTGTCAGATCAAACAATAGTATCAGGTGTACTGACGAGAAAACATCTGAGCTCTCAGAGACTGCAGACTACTCTGTTTTACACAGACCTGGTATCAGTATGATATTGCATATGGAATGAACTCTGGGGCGTATAATCAGAGTCATATGTAATGCTCACTATCCATATAAGCAAATGCAATGCAAAGCAATAATTGAAATTCCTGTATGGAGCAATAAAGCTCTGAAACGGACGTATATTACTCAGCTTCTACAATATTAGTATTAACCTATTATTAAGCACTGTTGTTCAGTCTACACGCCTTACCACACACAATTAACAGAAGAGACAGTGGTGACAAGGGCAGTGCACTTTACCTCCTTCACCTATTCGATAATGCCTGCATAAGAATAACAGTTATGTAACCACCTAAAGCAGATTAGGGTTTTCAGCAGCTGAGTGATATGAACCCACAATGAAATTAATTAAGAAGCTGTCTGGACTGAAGTTCCAGACCAGGTAGCAGTTGATCAATCATGACGGCATCTTTCAGGCACAGTTAATGAGGGCAGCATATGATTTGTCATGTGGCATGTTTTGTCCTTCCCAAGCCTGACGATGAGAATTAAAATAGCTTCCTCCCATAGCAGGGAAATTGTAATGTCTCCAATACTGCCACCCTTACTAAACTTAACAGTAAGATATCCTTAGAATTTTCAGAGGTGCTGGCATATGCTGTAATGGATATTGTTGTGACCTAACATTGTGTCAAATCCTGCAGACAAGCACAAATATGGTTCACACATGGCAAAAAAAAAAAAAAAAAAAAAAAAAAAAAAAAAAAAAAAAAAAAAAAGTCAAACTTTATAACTGTGAAACAAATTCCCATAGTAAAACTGAAAAGCAAGAAACTAGCTGGCAGTAATTTGAGCAGAGTGCTTCCCTAAGATCTGGGCAATCTCTTCAATGCTGCTCATGAAAATCCCACTCCTCATTAAAGAATTAACTTCTCTTGTAGCACCTCTCCCCGATAACCACATGATGACCTTCCATACTTGAGAGGGTTTAGAAGAAATGTTAATAAATTCAGGAACTGTTGTCACAATTTCTTCTTGCTCTCCTTTATAGCTCTTTGACATTTAACCCTTGGCTCCTAAAAAGCTGCGAAGTTCTCACAGGTAAGTTCTTGAGTCAATGCAGAGCCCCACTCATCCCAACACCAGAGAACACAGTGCCTTTATGGTTGACCTGACAATTATTAGATGGCTGCTTTAAGAGGGTGGTGAATAGATAATGTGATCTACCCATTCCCTGACACCACTGCAATTCTGCAATGAAGCAAATTTGTTGTAGATGATCATTTTTTCCTCTTGAGCACAACCCTAGGCAACTATCTCATGCATTTTGCTTCGTTTTGCAGTTTTACTGGGATCAAGAATTGAGAAAGAAGTGCAAGAATTGATAAAGAAGTGCAGATCTTCACCCACTTTCCACTAGCAATTGTATGCAAGATATAGAGAGCATGTCACGAGATCAAAGGAGGTTATCAAACCCACAGCAGTGTTGAGTGGCGTCCTCTACCTTACGTTCAAAAACATTCTATGATAATAAGACAGATGATCACTAGGGCAGACTGTTTGCAGAGTGCCACATCAAGTTGGTGAACTTAAGTCTTTGTACAAGATGAACAGGTTTGGAATGGTTTAAAGTATCAGACAATGCTTCTTCAATGAAAGGCATTGTGTGATGGCAAACTGAGGACACATATAATAATCCTATTTGGCAAATGCACTATGACAGCAACTTTTTGCAAGTTAGTGATGAAGAGAAGGGATGACATAAATCCTGAATGAAGATGAACCATTCTCCCACTTACTCTGTTCACTGAGGACCTGCTTTCGGTCGAGGACAAACATTAACAGAAAAGACAAATGCAAAATATTTCTTGTGTGTTAAAAAGTCTCAGTTCCTCCATATGTGACCTAAATCCACCTATTACATTGCTGAGAAGGGGCAGGAGGTCTCCTCTTCTGATGAATCAGATAATGTATTTTGTTTGGTCTGACAGTTTACGCCTTATTTTTGGTGTAAAATTCTCTCTCGCTCTCTCTCGCTCTCTGTGTTGGTCTGATGCAATTTGCTAATTTTACATTATTTGTCTTTTTTGACACACTTTGGGGCAAGTGAATATTTGCAGAACTTCCAGCAACAAATGTTTGTTCCAGCTTTCATTATTAGTCTGTGGTAAGGTCACTGCAACAAAACATGGTGCAAATACTAGTGACTTAATAACCTGATACATTTCAGTATAACAAGACTGATTTCCAGAGCAGTTTACATGAACAGTGGGGTGGGCACATAGCCATTGTTCCACTAGAAAACTAGTCTTAAAGTGTTCTGGCAACATTTGTGAATTACACATCATTACAAATACAGCTGCTTTATCAACATCACCATTTACTCTCTTCTTAATATTTTAAATATTTACAACAATAATTGAAATTCCTGGACTTTTTACTCCACGTTCTCATTCACCTTCAGTTCCTGAAAGCCTATCTCATGAGATTTCCACAAACAGCAACCATCTAGACTGAAGTTACCTTATGAAGCTCAGTTAAATAGGGCAGTTAACACCATTTTTGCATCTTGTATCTTGCATACCTTGCACAAAAGTAAATGTTTCTTTGATTGATGGACAATTTCTAAGTCTTTCTATGGATTTAAATGTTAAAGCTCCTCTCTGTCTTTTTTTTCACAAAGGATTCTGTGAAAAAGTTAATGTTCTTACTATCCACTGCTTTCTTAAGACTCTTAGTTCAGACAGGACTATCCGCCAAAAATCTTTTGGTTGGTTGAGTAAATGTTGATCAATGGATCACCCATACTATAGTGATGCTGTCCCTCAAATAGTTAAAGAAATATAGGTCAATCCACATAAAGCTACACATTACCTGGATTGACCTAATACAATTGAGGCTGCCTGGTAACAACTGTTTTGCCTCAACAGTCATCCATCCAATTTGCGCACAGCATACTACGAGACTGATTTTTATTTTAATAGATGATGATCTGGATGGTAAAGCAAAGATCCCCATTCCCTGTGACATACAATGTTTCACTGCCATTCTGTACAGTGGTTGCAAAAGTCGGCACTCATATATCCCAACTTCAGGAATCCTAGGTATGCCAAACATGTATTCACCTTACAATGATGGAGCTCCTAGAGGTGCTCACTAGTGGGCATGACTGAATGTCATGGACTTCAGAAGCATTGAACCCTACTAGGAAGGAAAATTGTACATGCTAGCTACACATATGCTGCGATACCAGTTTACTGTACATTTCCATATTTTTGTGCTCTTTTGCCTACCTCACTTAATTCATCATTGGCAAGCACCAAGTTGTTGTTATATCCAAACAAATGTGTGCTAATACCATTATAATGAGATTTCACTATAGAACAAAATGAATCATTCAAGATATTTTTCACCTAGGCTTAGAGAGAGAGAGAGAGAGAGAGAGAGAGAGAGAGAGAGAGAGAGAGAATACTGAATGAGAATTCTAGTGCAATTAGAATTAGATTTTGCCGCAGAATAGTCAGTGGCTTCCTGAAATATGAGTGAATGTAGATGTGACAAACACTGAGAAAAACTTGAAAAAATGTGCTATCAAAAGTAGTCAGAACCAAAAACACAAGTGAAGAAACACTAAAGCAAAACCAGAAAGACTGAGGTCAGGGCTTTTTTGTAAAAAATGGTGAGAGAAAACAATGCAATTTAGAAGACGATGCTGAATCATTTTGTATTTAGCCTATAACATAAATAAATGCCTAATTCATGCCATCATATACGAGTGGGTACCCAAAAGATATCAAGCCTTTTAATTGATTTGTTCACATTTTCAGCACACACCTTCAACCTCCTGAGCTTGCACTAATACGTGTAATATTTTATTCCATTTTGTAAAACATTGTTTAACTTCATCTTTTGTGATGCCTGACAGCCTCTATCATTTTCTTTCTCACCTCAGCAACATCAGCAAAAACTTGCTTTTCACATCTTTCAGTCTAAAAAAAAAAAAAAAAATACCTATGGGAAGGATGGGTGAGTATCAGGGATGAGAATTTGGGATCATACCATTTTTGGTCAAGTATGGTCTCACAGACAGTATTGTCACCTGACTGCCACAAATCAGGCCAATTCTGCTGCACACTGTTTTCGACATTTTTAAGAAGAAAGCCTAGTTAACTGTCTGATCCTGAAAACAAACTCTGAATGGACAACTCATTGCATTGAACTCCAAGTCAATCCCAACAGCTCCACAATTTCTTCAATGGATCATTGCACAAATATTTTCAACATTTTCGTATGTTCGGGCTGTGGATGGACAACCAGAATGAGATTTGTCATCAACTGATTTTTCATCATTTTTGAAATGCAAAAACCATTCAAACACTTTAGTTTTCCACACAGCATCATCCTTGTATGCCGTTTTTAACATTTCAAGAGTTTATGTTACACTTGTCCCAAACAGAAAGCAGTATTTCATTGCCACTTGCTGTTCATGAAAATCAGCCATTACAAAAATGACAATCACACTATAAACTATGCGGAAACCACTACTGGGCTGGTTCAGCAATGCCAATCAGTTTTCTGACTCTGGAATGTTTATTCTATAGCCTCCTAGCAGCAAAAAACATTACTACAAAAGCTCTGCACGACAAAAAGTAAGTTCAGTTCCTTTCGGGTACTCCCTTGTACATTTGTGTTTGCAACTAGCTATTTACACAGTTTAACAATTCATTTATAGGTTTAATTAAGAACTTCTATTTAATGACAGAACAGTAGGATAATGACGATAAAGTATTACTGTCTGATACCACTGCTTGAAAGGTGGTAGTGGAGAATATTTATTTGATGGGGAATTAGGCCACTCATCAGCATCTAATATGAATATCCATGTGCTTCAGGTTCCTTGGTGTACTCAGTTTTATTTCTTTACGGGTTAATCATAATGGTAGACAGAGTTACATTTTTTTCTTAATGATCAAATAAAAAATTAAATAAAGGGGTCACCAGAGGTTAGTTGCTCATGCTGTTTAATATCCCCTGCATATCCCCATTTCTCAAAGCGAGAACAAGCATCCCATTTGATACCAAAAATCATTATGCATTCCAGATACTTCCAAACATGTTTACTTTACCCTTCCAACTAAATGTCTCACTCATTTCCATCAATTATAATTACCAAGGAAGAAACTCATCAAAATAAAAAGAAGTGTGAAGACGGCAGTGCTCCACCAATGTGAGGACAACATGCCATGTTATTCTTTCTACATGAAGTCTATTTAACTATGTCTAATCCTAATACAGAGACACCAACTGCAATGAAATTTGCAAGCTGTTACACAGAAATGCTATACTTACTTTTCACCCGGTGAGTAGTAAAGCTATAGCAAAAGACTTTTAAAGCATGCTCTCTTACAAAGATGAGACAAGCATAAATTCTGTGCTGCATCACAATATGTAAACTGACTATATATAAATACTACATGTTCAGTTAGTGAAGCGAATCTAACTGCTACTCTCAGGTTAGCCACTAAAAATGTATTCTGATAGCTGACTGTTCAGTAACATCAACACACATTTTTTATGAAATAGAATGGCATGTCTTTCATTGAGCCCTTCTTACAAATAATTAATGCACATGGTTATTTTTCCACTTAATAGTGGCACATAATTTTTACGTAATTAGTTTTTCGTTTATTTTCATAATATGTCCACAGAATGTTGCTAGAAACAACATAATAAGGGAACGAATAATCATTTAAGCAACAGTAAAGCACACAAAATGAAAGAACACAAAGGCTCAGTGTGTGTGTGTGTGTGTGTGTGTGTGTGTGTGTGTGTGTGTGTGTGTGTGTGTGTTGCATGCATGACCACCCATCCATGTAATCACACAAGCAATGCATAACAACCAAATTGCACAATACACCCAATTTCTGTACTTAAATAAACAAAGAATTATACAAGATTCTGACACTGCAGCTAAATACAACTGGTTTTAAAATGTCCACAAAACTATACAATATTATTTTTGTTTTCTAAAAAATAACAAAAGATGGTAAGCAATGAGCATGGTACTACTTTTAAACACTATACAAGTTGATATATTTAACACATCTAGGTATAAAATACAGCTTTAAAACATCAATTAGTTTTTACACATAACATGCTTAACATTATATGGCATCATGCATGTTCTTAAGTATCTCCCAAGAACCCATGCTTAAAAATGGCACCTTTTAGAAGGGAGATGTAAATTTGGTACCGCTGACTAACATTTTATAGTTGTGGAAAAGATTCACTAGTGGAATACAAATGGAGAAAACAAAAGCAGTAAGACTGAATAGTCAATGATTTGAGAAAAGTTAAATTTTAAAATAAACTTCTTCATGAGCTAAAATATGGGAGTGTTGCTGTTGTTGGTAAACAGCCCATTTACATTCATACATCTGCAACAGTATACAGCCTCTTTAATATTACACTCCTTAGGTGTTTTATTAGAATGTTAATGTCATGGTAACATAAAAATAAAGAAACAAATTGCTGTAGTATTTACAGTTATCTGGCTTGAAGAGAAAAATATAATATACAAGTCACAACCATAAGTCTCTGGTCAAGTAAGTTAGAGATCAATGGAAATTGTGTCTATGGTGATTTTTATCCTATTTTGTGCCAGATTATTCAGATTTATTTCTGACCTGTACTTAATTATGACTCTTTAAATGGGTTTACTTCCAAAATTTGCTTAGAAAGTGCATAAAAAGTTGCTCAAAGTGAAAATCAGTACAGAATGAATACACTGTTGTCAAGCTCATAACAAATGCTGCTCTAACCACAATTAACCTACCATTACCTGGGGGTTCTGTGACTGTACACCAACCATCTCTAACATCACAGAATATTGTACTAAAGATCCGAATTCTTAAAACAGAATAGGTGAATGACAGATTAACTTGATTGTCACAACATTTATCAGACTTAAAAAAACACACTCATCGAAATTAATGCTGCAGAAACACTGCGAGGGCAATTTTTTGTTCCACTTTAATCCACTGCACATTACTATTCTTTGGATTCCCCCGACCCAGGAAAGTAGATAATTACGTACAATGACTTGCACTTCTCAATTTAACTTTCACATTAACCACACTATGTTCAAATAGCAGGCAGTCTCTTTCTGACTTTTTTTTTCTCTCTAATTGAAAGCTTCAGGTTTGATTTCATAAATATACACACAAAACTAAATACTTGCACATTATCTGATTGAAAATATAATTTCACAGGTGACACTCATCGTAAATATCTTGGTAATTGTTAATGTCACATTGGAAGAGGGGGGTGGAAGATAACACAGTAAGTTTTCACAAGGGCTGTAGCCACAATAGGTAGTGAAGATAACATTAACTATAGCAACTCTGAATTACTCAAAACGAAGAAGAAAGTGCAAAGCACAATAATAAGTACTGAATATTGATCTAAACCAAAACTGATAGCAGTCTGTGAATTTGTGAGCAAGCGCGCACGCGCACACACACACACACACACACACACACACACACACACACCACTAGGAAGAACAAATGGAAACAAATGTGGATTCTTTGATGCAATAGATAAAAAAACTAAAGCACTGAAGCAAAAAGTGTGTCTCCACAAGAAAATTCTTATCTAGGACCAAAAACTTAAGAGAAAATCTTAGCTCAGTACTTTCTTAACATTTTAAGAGTCAATTTGGGATCAGATTATTGTGAAGATGAACACTTTAGCAACTAGCATTTTGCTGATGCTTATTCACTCACACAAAAGCATACAGGCTGACCTCATCTGTTGACTGACAGAGAGCACTGACAGTTGAAGAGGGTCGTAATGTGTAACAGCAGACATCTATACAAACCATCACACAGGAATTCCAAACCGCATCAGGATCCACTGCAAGTACTATGACAGGTGGAAGGTGAGAAAACTTGGATTTCATGGTCGAGCAGTTGCTCATAAGCGACACATAATGCTGGTAAATGCCAAATGACGCCTCACTTGGTGTAAGAAGTGTACACATTGGATGATTAAACAGTGGAAAAATATTGTGTGGAATGGTAAATCATGGTACACAATATGGCAATCTGATGCCAGGGTGTGAGTATGGCAAATGCTTGATGAACATCTGCCAGTGTGTGTAGAGGCAACAGTAAAATTCGGAGGTGGTGGTGTTATGGTGCAGTCGTGTTTTTCAAGTAGGGGCTTGTTCTGCATGGCACTATCATAGCACAGGCCTTCATTGATGTTTTAAGCACCTTCTTGCTTCCCACTGTTGAAGAGCAATTCGAGGATGGCGACTGCACCTTTCAACTCAATCGAGTACCTGTTCATAATACACGGCCTGTACTGACATGACATGACAATAACATCCCTGTAATGGACTGGCACGCACAGAGTTCTGACCCGAATCCTATAGAAAACTTTTGGGATGTTTTGGAACACTGCCTTTGTGCCAGGCCTCACTGACCTATTTTGATACCTCTCCTCAGTGAAGCACTCCATGAAGAATGAGCTGCTATTTTTGCAAGAAACCTCCCAGCACCTGACTTGAATGTATGCCTACGAGAGTGGAAGCTGTCATCAAGGCTATGGGTGGGCCAACACCATAATGAATTCCGTCATTACTGATGGAAGGCACAACAAACTTTTAAGTATTTTCAGCCAGGTGTCCGAATTCTTTTGATCACATAGTGTACATATGTAAAATTGTATTAGAAGTTTGTGATATTTCATTCCTTTTTCAGAAGAATCTAATAGTTTCTTCTGCTTTCCTTTTTAATTTTGGAAGTTTGTCCCATGGCTCACGAGTCAAGATCACAAGGACCTTCATCTTGGAATATGTGAAGAGCTTCTGAATCACATAAATGAGAATGAAATGTTCCCTAAGAGAATCATAACTGGTGATGAGATGTGGGTCTATGGTTATGTTGTTGAGGCCAATGTTCACTCTCCACAATGGGTCTGGAAAGGTTCTCCAAGAAAAAAAAAAAAGGGGGCTCGTCTGGTCAGGTCAAATGTCAAAGCCATGCAGACAGTTTTCTTTGACTTTAAAGGATTATTTCATCCTGAATTCGTGCCACAGAGACAAACTGTTAATCAAAGGTACTATTGGAACATGTTGCGACATCTGCGTGAAAATGTTAGGAGGAGATGGCCTGAAATGTGGTGAGGTAATACATGACTCTTGCATCACGATAATGCATATGCACATTCATCCCTGTTGGTGTGTGACTATTGCACAAAAAACAGAATCACTATGCTGTCTCATCCTCTGCATTCTCCATACCTGGACCATTGGACTTTTTACACCCCCATTAAAATGATGAAGACACGCAACAATAGACAAGATAAAAGAAAAATTGCAGACAGTGGTTCGTGCAATCAAGTAAAAGGAGTACCATGACTTCTTTCGGAAGTAGAAATGGAGTTGGATCGGTGTATCAATTGTGGAGGAGAGTATTTCGAAGGAGACCATGCACAATAAGTAAAAGATGTACACAGAAAAATTTTGTGGACAAAGTTCTGGAATTTGTTTCGAATATACCTCGTATATACAACACTGTGACACAGATCAGTATTACATCACATATAGTTGCTAGCTACAAAAAGTATGTTGGTCTAATGAGTTTCTGTGGCTTGCTGTTTTAGTGGCTTGCTGCTGCTTTGGACTGCTAAAATTTAAGCCCGTAAACAGCGACAAAACTAAGATCTACAACGTTAGAAAAGAGAGAGTACAGTTTCTGCATAAACTAAGTTTTGATGAAAAAGTAACTTAATATTATAATGTTATCTGCTGAATTTCTGAAAGGAAATTTTAACACACAAAATTGTAAACCTACAAGGAGACAGAATGGTTGGTCAACACTTCACCCTCAGGAAGTGTTATTCAGACTAAATGTGCAAAGATACACACATAAGTGTTTAACAGTTTTTTCTTCTTTCAAGTGTTTCTAACAGCAAGTGACTGAAATCTCATTTTACCTACCTGAAATTTATAAAAAAGTTCAATTACATTACAATCCAATGCATTTTGCCAACGGTCTTCCAGAAGATTATGAAACTACTACTTGGATCCAAAAAGCCATCATGATAAATGTATCTTCTTTATTACCATCTCCATGAATCAAACCTTAAGGATTCACAATATCAAATGTGCAACTAAATGTTTTGCTTTTATCTCATGAGCAGCCAATACAACAAGATATTTCAAAACAGCAACCAGCGATATATAGGTAACTGGAAAAGTAATTCGTGGTAAGTTCCACACCTGAGCCCATGACATGCAGATTTGTGATAATGTTTTGCACTTATGTTCTGTTCATTTTGTGTGCAATCAGATGTTAGAATGGAAACTTCAAATTCTGTCTCAACTAGTTATAAAATTTCCTTTTTCATACATCTGTCACAATGATACTTAATCTTAAAGACAGTTACATCAGCTGTAATGCAGCTTTCAGTTTTGTGGACAGTTTCTCAGTGAACGGCTAACCTGGTGAAGCAGTAATTTGCACGAGCCTTTTAGCGTCATAATGCTCCCTGCTCTAGCTGGATGAACAGTCCATGGAGGCCAGAGAAGAAGATCACCTCAAGCTTGAAGGCCTCAAGTGTCTTCTCATCATCCAGGTGGTGTGTGTTGAGAACCTTAATGGCCACGTCACCATGCCAGTTCCCACGGTACACAGTTCCAAACCTTCCAGTACCAATTGGCTCACCCATCTTCAATTCATCAAATGGGATATCCCACTCCCTCATTGAAAGCTGAAATGGAAAAAAAAGTTTCTTTTATGATACTGTATTATGTTAGATGGAAATCACAAAACAAAGTTTCTAAATATACAGCTGATGACAAAATACTATCCTCCTCCTTTGTTCTGTACCATCTAGGTACCACTTGATCGAGAATAATGGGAGGTCTGGAACCAGATCTTCCATTTTTAATGTGGTGAGAACAAACAGTAGTTTGTATGCATTATATATTTCCAGGTCTCGTAAAAGTAGCATTCCTAACAAATTTGTTTTATCCTCTGGGTTCTTCCTCCTGGTGTGTTGATTCGTACCATAGAGGATACTTTTGAGACTTAAATAGTTCATAACATTTGTACTGTGTATATTAGTACACAGTGAGAAAAACATCATCATCACAGGCAGCCTGCACACAATAACTAATGAACATTCTATACCTATGTAATTTTTTATAGAAGAAGTTTCACCTGTTTTTTCCTTCTTTTTCTTTATGAAATTATGAATGTTCATCCCCTATTTTGAACATATTGATGTAAATCAACTGCTTTCAGTTAGTGAAGAAGTGATCACAACAATCTTGTTATTAGCATGAAAGAATATTCTTAAAGCCAAGAGTGTGTTTCAGATTTGATCATTATCCACTATTATGCTACAAAGAGATATTACCTCTACTGATGGATGACTAGATGGAAGAACTCCCCACCTTGGCTATTGAAGAACTGTTCCCGTTTATGGCAAGTTGGATGAATATACAAAGGATGAGACACAATCTGATATCACAAAATAGCTGTCTGTTGTGAAGACTATGCTGATGCTTAGTCATATACCAAACAAACTCCCTTGGATGTATTCCACAAAGCATTTGAATGACATCCTGACATAATACCAGGCTAAACATTCAACCACAGTGGTTACATGTTGCAACACTTCATCAAGATCTAGTTGGCAAAGTTTGAACTTTTTGCCTGCTTCTTCCTCTTGGCACTATTTTTGTTCCACTATGAACAATTTCATAGCCAACTAGGCTGAAACCTTTGATATCTCTGAAAGTTTGTGAATTATGTTTATGATTAGCCAGTGAACATTGCACACCTTTTTTTCCAACATTGTTTGAACAGAAATGTAATGGTTCAGCACCAGAGATTCCCCTGTGTGACAGTTCTCAGTTTCTTCTTGAAACAGTTGGACAATACTTAAAGTGGTTAGGAAATTACACATATGGAAACACAAGCAAAACCTCACAGTTCCACACCACAACAGATAAAGAACATTTAAATGAGCAGTCTAGATATGCAGTGATACCATATATAGGGACAATATTAGATGAAGTAACAAAGATGTTCAAGAACATAAGCATTCAAATAAGTTTTACGATGCATAATTATCTGGAGAAAATCATCATAGCAGAGTTATTTTTATTACACTTAGCATAATAAAATCTCATTTTTTCCTATGTATGTATTTGCTAGGTGGTAACATTACACACTCTCATTTTAATTGTTTAACTGGCTGACCTGCAAAGCAATTCCCATTTTAAAGACAATTCCTTTAATGCTAAGACTGTCCAGAATGTCTACATTACTTTCCTCTTTTCTTCAGGTTTCCATGTCTCCATAATGAGACTGCAAAATTGCTACAACCATTCAAACAAAACGCATGTACACGTGTGTGTGTGTGTGTGTGTGTGTGTGTGTGTGTGTGTGTGTGTGTGTGTGTGTATTTCTATGGATGCACTTTAGAATGACAAAACAAGTAGAGCCAATAAAATAATTGAAAACGTAGCCTAGTGAAATAATGTCAATCAAATAGTTGAACTTTCTTGGCTATCTTCCAGGCATATTTGGCCACACTAGGGGTGCATATGCAACTCAACCACAATGTGGTATTTGTGGAATTTTCTTCATTAACAACAACCAGTTGATTACAACTTTCCACTATTATTTTCTTTAAAATATTGGGAACAAGTCTCTGTTTCAGCTTTCATCTTTGTAAGTAAATGGGCAACCTTGTATTTTGATAAGAGGAGATGACACTACAGACTTAGGCTGTATGTTGCTTTGAAGCTGCTGCTGCCACATTAAATGCCCTAAAACATTACCAGACTACTATCCACATTCATAATTTGTCATGTGGGTGCAACAGTCATTTTAAATAGAAAATATTACAATCCAATCATGAATAACAGTGCGAGGAAAGACTTTTTAGATATTTTTCTGGTGTTAAATGCTTATTCATAACCATGCATTTTGCCTTATACAGGCTCACAAAACTAATGTTCGATCTCTGTACTCTTCTCCAAAAGGCTGAGAACATATTTGGCTATATCTTGCCCATTTATAATCGTTCCTTCTTACAGCATTCACCCAGAGAGCTTTTTGAGTTGACTTATGGAAAATCTGAAGTCAAGTGACAGAAATAAAACCACTCCAATAGAAGTGAACAGAAACACTGGAATTCAGTAGTACGAAAAGGGAGAGAAGGAAATGTAGTACGTGAATATGGATTGGGGCTAAGAAATGAAAGAGGAAGCCGCCTGGTAGAATTTTGCACAGAGCACAACTTAATCATAGCTAACACTTGGTACAAGAATTATAAAAGAAGGCTGTATACATGGAAGAACCCTGGAGATACTAAAAGGTATCAGATAGATTATATAATGGTTAGACAGAGATTTAGGAACCAGGTTTTAAATTGTAAGACATTTTCAGGGGCAGATGTGGACTCTGACCACAATCTATTGGTTATGACCTGTAGATTAAAACGGAAGCAACTGCAAAATGGTGGGAATTTAAGGAGATGGGACCTGGATAAACTGAAAGAACCAGAGGTTGTACAGAGTTTCAGGGAGAGCATAAGGGAACAATTGACAGGAATGGGGGAAAAAAATAGAGTAGAAGAAGAACGGGTAGCTTTGAGGGATGTAGTAGTGAAGGCTGCAGAGGATCAAGTAGGTAAAAAGACGAGGGCTAATGAAAATCCTTGGGTAACAGAAGAAACATTGAATTTAATTGATGAAAGGAGAAAATATAAAAATGCAGTAAATAAAGCAGGCAAAAAGGAATACAAACGTCTCAAAAACGAGATCAACAGGAGGTGCAAAATGGCTAAGCAGGGATGGCTAGAGGACAAGTGTAAGGATGTAGAGGCTTATCTCACTAGGGGTAAGAAAGATACTGCCTACAGGAAAATTAAAGAGACCTTTGGAGAAAAGAGAACCACTTGTATGAATATCAAGAGCTCAGATGGAAACCCAGTTCTAAGCGAAGAAGAGAAAGCAGAAAGGTGGATGGAGTACATAGAAGGTCTATACAAGGGCGATGTACTTCAGGACAATATTATGGAAATGGAAGAGGATGTAGATGAAGATGAAATGGGAGATACTATACTGCGTGAAGAGCTTGACAGAGCACTGAAAGACCTGAGTCGATACAAGGCCCCGGGAGTAGACAACATTCCTTTGGAACTACTGACGGCACTGGGTGAGCCAGTCCTGACAAAACTCTACCATCTGGTGAGCAAGATGAATGAGACAGGCGAAATACCCTCAGACTTCAAGAAGAATATAATAATTCCAATGCCAAAGAAAGCAGGTGTTGACAGATGTGAAAATTACTGAACTATCAGTTTAATAAGTCACAGCTGCAAAATACTAACGCGAATACTTTACAGACAACTGGAAAAACTGGTAGAAGCTGACCTCGGGGAAGATCAGTTTGGATTCTGTAGAAATGTTGGAACACGTTAGTCAATACTGACCCTACGACTTATCTTAGAAGCTAGATTAAGGAAAGGCAAACCTATGTTTCTAGCATTTGTAGACTTAGAGAAAGCTTTTGACAATGTTGACTGGAATAATCTCTTTCAAATTCTAAAGGTGGCAGGAGTAAAACACAGGGAGCGAAAGGCTATTTACAATTTGTACAGAAACCAGATGGCAGTTATAGGAGTCGAGGGACATGAAAGGGAAGCAGTGGTTGGGAAGGGAGTGAGACAGGGCTGTGGTCTCTCCCCAATGTTATTCAATCTGTATATTGAGCAAGCAGTAAAGGAAACAAAAGAAAAATTCGGAGTAGGTATTAAAATCCATAGAGAAGAAATAAAAACTTCGAGGTTCGCCGATGACATCGTAATTCTGTCAGACAGCAAAGGACTTGGAAGAGCAGTTGAATGGAATGGACAGTGTCTTGAGAGTAGTATATAAGATGATCATCAACAAAAGCAAAATGATGATAATGAAATGTAGTCAGATTAAGTCTGGTGATGCTGAGGGTATTAGATTAGGAAATGAGACACTTAAAGTAGTAAATCAGTTTTGCTGTTTGGGGAGCAAAATAACTGATGATGGTCAAAGTAGAGAGGATATAAAATGTAGACTGGCAGTGGCAAGGCAAGTGTTTCTGAAGAAGAGAAATTTGTTAACATCAAATATAGATTTAAGTGTCAGGAAGTCGTTTCTGAAAGTATTTGTATGGAAGTGAAACGTGAACGATAAATAGTTTGGACAAGAAGAGAATAGAAGCTTTCGAAATGTGGTGCTACAGAAGACTGCTGAAGATTAGATGGGTAGATCACATAACTAATGAGAAAGTATTGAATAGAATTGTGGAGAAGTTTGTGGCACAACTTGACCAGAAGAAGGGATCAGTTGGTAGGACATGTTCTGAGGCATCAAGGGATCACCAATTTAGTATTGGAGGGCAGCGTGGAGGGTAAAAATCGTACAGGGAGCCCAAGAAATAATTCACTGCGCAGATTCAGAAGGATGTAGGTTGCAGTAGGTACTGGGAGATGAAGAAGCTTGCACAGGATAGAGTAGCATGTAGAGCTGCTTCAAACCAGTCTCAGGACTGAAGACCACAACAACAGCATCAGAGCTTTAAGACACAGAAATATCCTCTTCAGCCAGTTGTAATCTTAAATTATCGAAGGCCAGACTTCTATCAAACTCGACTTTTCAGTCTGAAGGGAAGCAATTATAAATTTGTTTCACATTTAATGCCTTGAGGTCAGTGAGGAGTTTGAGTGCCATGTTGCCACTGTTACTGCACCGTGGGTGATGCAGCGTGATGACTGTGTAGCCTGGACTGCGTCCGCATTTGCACTTTTCTCTGTGATAGTTTTGTGATATCTGGCCCATAATACCCTTGTAGTTGTACTGTCCTGCACAAGGGTCCTGGTTTCAATTCTTGGGTCTAACACTGCAAAGCCGCCAGCCATCACCAGATCAGTGTTGCCTCCATGCGAGTGTCCTGTGCCAGCAGCCCCACAGCCACCCACATCCACTGCTACTGCTGCCTTCCATGTGTCTGTCTGGTAAGTCCATTTGAACCTTTTGTCTATTCATTTCAAGGGCACAAAATTCCTGCTACAAGGCCATAAATAGGAGGAGCTGCAGAGGTGACTGGTAGTGAATCATTTAGAGACCTGTGAGGGCTAATAGTGAGTCTCCTGCTAGGGAGTCGTCATACAATCTAGTGTCATGTAGTGTGCATTGTTGTTGTGCATTACTTGAGCCAATAGTCAAATGTGGTAAGTTAATTTCCAAGTTATGATAATAATTTTAAATGAAAAATATTCAAGGGAATTTTCTGCAACTGATCTTAATTATAATTTTTAGAGATGGTAAATGTGTGGACAGGAATATAAATGCGGTAAGGTTAAGATAGATGGTTAATTTATTTCATATCTTGGGTAGAGAGATCTTTGTATGAGTACTTCAAGATTACAGTGATTATTCTGCGACACTGTCTTTACGAAAAGTTTCATTACTGACCTGTTAAACAGTTGTAATTTGACAGATGTGACATTTATTTTGTACTTCCAAGACTTTACTGCAACAGCCACATTGTTTCTCTAACAAAATGGTTGTAGTTTCATAGAGGTTTAACTGCTCCTCCAGGAACTCCTGGCTTACGAGTTGTGGATTAGTGACCACAGAGTCTGAGGCAGTCATAGCATTCTTTCAGTTTAGTTTTCATGCTGCAATCTATTCTACCTCCTATTACTCTCCTGCTAGCCTCGCAGTTTGAGGCACCATGTCACGGACTGCACAGCCCCTCCCATCGGAAGTTGGAGTCCTCCATTGTGTGTGTGTGTGTGTGTGTGTGTGTGTGTGTGTGTGTGTGTGTTTCTTAGAATAAGTTAGTTTAAGTAGTATGTAAGTCTAGGGACAAATGACCTAAGCGGTTTGGTCCTTTTGGTTCCAGCACCGTTAGAACACATGCAGTGCTGGGTCCATAAATTAAATTTGGCAGGCAGTGTGAGAACCACAGGAGTCAATGATTTGAACCATTGTGTTGAGCACGCAAAAGCCATCTATCTTTAATATCCGAAATAAATAGCATGCATACATTCAATTCTTAAATCTGAAATATGAAGGTGAACCCACAAAAGCTACACTTTTCACAAGTCCCGTCATCACTAGGTGGAACTTCAGTTTAAAATCATCAAGTACCTTGTAGAATGTCTGGATGAAACAGTAGAATTTGTTGAAACTGTTTAAGAGAAGAGTGTGGACTATTTTAAAAAGTTGACCCCTAATATAGTACAAAAATCAGTACATTGCTATTTTTCTTATTGAGCATTGCTCAAAATATTACAGTTTGCTACCGCCATTAGAGAGAATTTGTGTTCTACGATTGAAGTTTAGTGAGCTTTGAAAGAGCTTTAAATTACTACAGGATGCATCCCTTCCCTCACCCTGCCCCCTTCCCCTCCCAAGACAGCCTAAGATAAGTTAATACACTGCCGAAGCAAATCAAAGTACATTTACCATCTCTGTTCTAAACTGGAGGTAGAGAAGCCTGATAAAACTGAACCACTTCATACAGGGTCAGTAAATTGTTTGATCCAAGAAACATACTGAAAGGTGACTCATTGTTGAAATCTCTCAACTAATTGAGTAAATTCCTATTCTACGAGAGATTTTAAAGGAACATTTTGAACCATACACAGTGTTTAGGGATTTAATTGCTAGTTCTTGCAGAGAACTATCCTACTTTCTCTGAAATAAGAGTATGGGCATTTTGTGGAAGCTGCAGTGCATGCTTTGTCGATTCCAGTCAGTAAAGTTGATAAACATTTTCAACATCCTGTAATATAATGTCTGGCAGCAGAAAAGCTCCAACTCCCAGTAAATGGAGGTCATGGTTTCCCTGTCTTTCTCAGATTGATTTGCAGATTCTGTACATAGGCTAGGCCCTACTTATTAAAGTGGTAAGATAAATGTTTACAAACACTCATGCTTCGATATATGCCGTTTTCACCAGATGCATAATTTTCACGCTTTTTGAATTTACGTAAAAATAAAATATGATTCATTGTGAATTTGCGTTCAATTTTTGCTTTCGCTTTTATTGCTGAAAATAAAATTTAGCAAAATTATTGATAAAAGATATAAGAATAGTGAAAACATACCAAAACAGCTTTTTTAAAAGTGACCAAACCTGGCAAAAATTTATAACACAAAGAGGCGCCTCTATTAATTAGTAAGGAGCATTTCTGTAATTAATCAGCAATTCATAATGATGTGAATACTATGCTGCCAAGGAAATTCTGTTAATGGGTTAGATAAAAGTAGGTCTTGATGAACTTAGAAGGTGCAGCCAGTAGACAGCAAGGTCAATAGACATTGTCAATCAATAACCCCTTGAAATGTAGCCACAGGCATAAACTTCATTTATTCATGAACTAGTTAAAATTTCATAGTAAGGGGATATGACAAGGCTCATTGTGTTTACTGCTACTTTTTTTGACACTTTTACTGTTAATGTGGTTATAGAAAATCTAAGTTTGAAGGTTTATATAAAACAGTTCCAGTGTTACACAACAAGTATTATTGTAATTAATGTTAATATCTTAACGTATCAGTTGTGTGCAAAGCACTTACCTACCTAAATATGGACTGGTGTTGCTACAGACTAACTCCTTGAAATTCTACTGATACAAACAACAGTTTCTTCCATTTCCACAATTCTGCATAACTGTGCTTATTTTAGATCTCCGAGAAATCCGCTATGAAGTGACTTACCTTGAGGATGATTAGTGCAGTGTGGATAGTAGTGTTTATAGGAAGTTGCACATTTTCTCTTAATGAAAACCATAATATCTAACAGACAGGAATTTTGTTAGTAGGAATAATGTGTACATTTTTTTTTTAAATTAAGGAATTATTAGTATGCATAGACGCTTATTTTATCAATGTCTCTGAGGTCACTTACAACTAGTCTGTTTTCGTGGTGGAAACCCACTAGTTAGTAATCTGAATTCTACATCATTATTAAGTCTGCCAGTAAACTTATACAAAAAAAAAAAAACTGAAGAAAAAAGTTTCAATTTGAAGTGCCTCACTTAAAGAAGATTAATGTGAATGTTTAGTATTTTCTTACAGTTTGGGTGTTTGGTATACATAAATATAACGATGTCCCATCCTGGCAACAATAAAGAAATACAATAACAACATACCCCTCTCAAGTCTGAGGCCCAACAAGGGTCAATGCCCCACTGAACGTGTACCTTGTACTTCAAGGAAGGGGAAAGGATTATACAGGATGGCTAGAGACAGATAAATTTTAGTAATTTGGTACAAAATTTTGTTCTGAATTTTCTTTGTATGCTGTTTAACTAAGAGTTAAGCGCAAGTTTTCGCAAAGCCGATGTATGTGAAGAAGCGTAGTGTCAGGAGACAATGCATCTGTAGGTTAACCAATGGGTTGCGTGAGAAACAAGTCACGGGTGGTTGCTGGCCATTCAAGGAATTTGGAGTCAAATCTGGACACACTCTTGGACTTCAGCAACCGAGCAGACAACAGCCTCTCTCTCTCTCTCTCTCTCTCTCTCTCTCTCTCTCTCTCTCTCTCTTTTTCTCACTCGTGCCTTCAAACTGAGCAGATAGCTCAGCGCATCGCATCTGACCAACTCTGTTCTTCTCAACCATCAAGTTAACTCACATGGACACCATCTAGATTTGTGGACATCCTCCAATCCTGCATTAATGAGCCCTTATGTAACAAATATTCAGAACAACCAAAATTTGGTTTGCTCTGCTCTTTCATTTTGAAACTCTCTTCATATAACCATTCCTTATCCATACCAATCAGGCTCCATTTCTATGTCAGTGCATATCTATTGAAATCCTATATAAAAAAACCTGCCCTTTAGTAGTTTTGTTTTAACTAAATATAGTTATTCCACAACTGTACCAGCTAAAAACCAATTGAACTACATACATCATACTCGGTTCAGAAATTCACCTTCAGGTCCTGGTGGAAGTTTAGCAACACTGTTGAGTAACCTGCTCCAATACACAGATGTGCATTATGTTAAGTTAGTTCTTGTTCCAAGCTGATGAAGGTTCTTGTTGTCTCTTAATTCAGAAGAAATGGATCACACTTGTTCTTTTGTAATGTTTGCAGATAGTTAATTCAGATATTGAAAAAACAAACTTATCCTCTTGCAGGGAATCAATGGACTACACTGGATATTTCCAACTTACAAAAACAGTTGGAATGACTGCAAAAATAAAATAAGGGGGACACTAAATTGTAAATTCCCAGTTTTCTTTCTGCTGTAAGGCCTGTTCATTACAGAGAACATCTGCGACTGTGACATTGAGTGAAGAAGAATACAATGACAAAAACATAAATAATGAGAGAGGGCTCTATGCATGGTAACCCAACACCACCTCTGATGTCCATAGGCACAACTGTGGAGAAAAACAAGCTAAGTTACTGCCAGCACAGAAAAATTAATATTAGTAACTACAACAAATAATGAAGAAAGGGAGATGGATAGACTTGCTTATGGAGGAGAAGTTGCATCCTCAGACTTAATACTGGAGTAATAAACATGTACATTTAACACTGATGACCTTCACAGAAAAACAAGTTTGTGGTGGCACAACAAATTTAGAGAAATACTAGTACTAAATTGTTATTTCATGCTGTAGGTTATCTATATGAGAAAGTTTTATTTTTACTTCAAAATGATATCTTACGACACTTGAAATTTCTTTCCATCACTTGATCACAAGCTGAATTGATCCTACATAAATGACTTCAATAAAAGATACTGACAGTTACACTTACTCCTATTTGTTAACATCAGTTTTTCCTTTCATATTAAACAATGCTTGAACTGACTGACAACAAGATGGAATACCTGTCTTACACACACACACACACACACACACACACACACACACAAACACACACACACACACACACACACACACTAAATAAATGATAGTTGTTTCAGCAACCTTGAGTTTAACAGGACGTGGCATGCCACCTTTATTTAAAATTTATTTAGTCTAGATTTTGAAATAGATAAGTTTGCTTTCAACTTACAGTAATTTTGATACATTAGCCACATTTCCTATATAGCAATGCACAACATAAAGAGCAACAGACACCAAGTAAACAGCAACTACATCTGTCAACGCAAACTTTATGAATGGGTTGGTTGGATTCCAAAATCATAAAAACTGTAATAATGAAAATGTGTCTCATTCCTTGTCAACTTGTGACATGAAACTGTAATGACTGCTTTACACCAGAGTGAACAAACATCAGCGAATGAGAATTCCCTCTCATATAAACAGTAGCCAAATACAAGAGAACATCATTCAGTTTGGTTCAGTTCACATGAGCTCACTTGTGTTCCACTGGTTGTCAGTTTTTCAATGAACCACCAGAGTAAGTTCACACCTTCATCACTTTGGCACCAGCAGCATAGACAGCATAGTCTGTGGTTCTGTGAGTGAACTTTTATTATTGGCACAAGTTACGTGAGTAATGGAGTGGTCTGAAGAGAATGTAATGTTTCTGACAGTAGAATATAGACACAAACATGGTTCTTAGATCCAAGAGATCCACACCACAAATGCCAAACAGAAAGAAATAATAATAATGATGGAATATTGCTGAAACACTGAAAGGTTCAACTGGGGATGTGAGAAAGACAATAAATTCATAGATGCTTGCATCAGGCAGTAACATAGTGAATAAGCACAGGTTTCATATTTATTTTTATTAAAATGTGGCAGCACAATAATTTTTCCTTGAAAGTAAACAAAGTCCATTATGCTGATTAAACATATGTGAAGGACTATCATTCTTCTGGCCTATGTTCACTGTAGGTGGAAATACAGCTTCTCATCTGAATATCTGAAGAAGACATAAGATTTCTGACATCTCCAGGGTGTGCAGTTGTACTCATAAGCACCTGGGAATTAAAAGTGAAGGCAACTTTTCACTTCAATCACTATTTACACACTAAGGCATAATCAACCATTCTTTACCTCCCCCCCCCCCCCCCCCACCCTCTGTGGTACTTTCCTCCCTCCACAGAATATGATTTTGCAGAAGTCAATTATATGCCCTCTATGAATTGTGGCAGTATAACGTTCTTGTAATAGTTTATGATTTTTATGGCCAGAGCTTCACTCACTCCATTTACACTCTGTATAAACAGATTGTTACGTTTTTTAAAATGATTCAACCAGCAGTTCAATGCACTGAAATTTTCTATGTCAATCTACAAAGCTATTTCACAGACCTTGTCTAGCACCGTTTTTTCGCTTATGAGAATGCTTCCACTTCTCTGTCCTTGAAACTATATTAGTAGAATATTTTCCACATCGCTGACTGTAGACACATGAATGTTCCTCCATTTTGAATCCACAGGAACCATTATCTTTGGCATTTGAGAACACTTCCGTATTTTTGAATATGCTGCATATGTAGACGGCTCTAAATCTAATTTCTTCCCCAGGTTTGAATATTAAAGTTAAGATAGTCATCAACATCAGCGATGGTCGTCACTTTTTGCTGGACTGTAAGCTTTTAAATTTTGTTTTTGCACTTCGTGGACTCAGTTACTGTGACCTCACGTCAGGTGACCTTAGTTGCATGGAAATTGATCTGGGGTTCTTTCAAGGCATATGCTTGTATTACTAGAAGGGAAGTCGTGTTATTGAATAAGATCTAGGTACATGTTGACCGGTTGAATTAATCACAATTTACTGTATCACATAACAAAAAATTTGACCCTTGTGAAGTGAAATGGAAAGAAATCAGAAACCCACTGTAACATTTTAAGAATTACATGAAAACTAGATTTAAATTTGCAAAATGTTTCTAGTGTTTTCCTTACAGGTGGACTCTTTCTTAATGCAGGGTTCGTTAAGAGCATAACATTGTTCTTATGGGAGTTTTGCAGGAAGCAATGTAAATTTTCGTTATAAGTGCATTTGTTATTTCAGGCTTTTACTGTTTGCACTTTAATAAAATCCTAGAAGTGCTTTGCATACTCCACTGTAGGCATCACGAACTATCCGAGATACAGCAAGCATTCAAATGGGAAACAATTTAAATGTAAATGTCCCCAGCTGCTAACAGCCTGAGAGTAAATGCAAACATTTATTCAGGTTATGTTGCTCCAAGTGTTCTGCATTTAAATTTCCTCCTCAATTGTAACAAGAAATCAGCAAAAACTGTAAAATGACATGCACTGATGAGGAGGAGATTAGTGCTTAACGTCCCGTTGACAACGAGGTCATTAGAGACGGAGCGCAAGCTCGGGTGAGGGAAGGATGGGGAAGGAAATCAGCCATGCCCTTTCAAAGGAACCATCCCGGCATTTCCCTGAAGCAATTTAGGGAAATTACGGAAAACCTAAATCAGGATGGCCAGAGAAGGGATTGAACCGTCATCCTGAATGCGAGTCCAGTGTGCTAACCACTGTGCCACCTCAATCGGTGACACGCACTAAGCTTCGCAATAATGGTAAGCAGTTCAGTGCACTACCTCCTTGTGTTTCATACATTTAGGCCTACATTCTTCTTGTGTAATACTATTTTGCTTGCTTCATCATAATCAACAAGCTTGTCATGCAAACTTATCCTATCTGGATACCAAAGTTTTGCTTTTCAGCTATGAATAGTGTTGTGTCAAGTAAAACCAATGTAGCGGGGGGAAAAAAAAAATGTTACAGAAAAAATAACACAGTGTTGATACAGTAGGCATGCTATGCTCATTATCTCGTGGTCTCTTCCATGTAAATGCTTGTACGCAGCTACACAAGTTTATTCTGTCTGCTTACATTCACTCCAGTGTAATTAAGAATTAATATGACAAATTATCACCTTTCTTAATCACATAGCTTCCTCAAAAACACTTTGGAAGTAAGTAGTAGTTCTATTAGAAGATTCAGGTGTGATTTTCAATGTAGTGGTGGCTATATCACTGTTTGTGTCATTTTGTGTGTCAAACACCTTAATCTTCATTGTTTCCTCAATAATTTATTACCGAACCTTGAAAAAAATTTATTTACTTAAACTTATTAGTGAACTGTTTTAATAATACTAAATGTAATTTAGAACTTTTATATTTTTAATTTTTAGTATAGCAGAAAGTCATAATAAATGTTACTTACACTGTTTTGTCTGGGCCAGGTTCGTTCAACTGCTTCCCCATCAGACACTTGACTATCCTGAGAGTCAACCCGCACAGGTGTACGTTCACTGTCACTACCAGACACAGTACGCTCACTGTCATTTGACTTTGATGTGTCTGCAAGGTCATCACTCTCCACAGTCTCTGTTGTCTTTACTGAAGTATTTGTAATGACAGAACTACTACTAACTGGAGTTGATGCAGAAGGAGCCAATGGATGTGTCTCTAAGGTGACACCCTTCTCAGGCTGCGAATTCACATCTGCGTGCACAAAAACATTGAATCAAATGTGGAAGGGCAAATTAGTAACTTCCTGGATATGAATACGTAACAGCTCACAACAGAAAGAAATGGAAACATTATTCATCAATTCAAGTTAAAAATTTGAAAAGAAGGCTTTGCTCATATTCACAGCAATTAAAAATATTTCAACTTTTAACAGGAGAAAAGGGGGATACTAAATAGCACACAAAAAAATCAAGAAAACCTGTGAAACTGTAGACAGTTACAGGCTAGTTGGACAGCATAAGAATTCATTAATTTATACAAGGGCATCCATTAACCTGTAAACAATTTTTAGAACAAACGATCCACACTGAAATCCTTATAAACTGCACCTGGTCTCAGGCTTTAGAAAACAACAACACCATGAATGATACACCAAAACAAAACAAAATATATCTGAGAAATAAACACATTGATATGCAAATGATGACAGCTGCATTTTAAGTATGACCTGTTTTTCAACACCGTTTTAAATATTGTGTTACAGAATAAGTTCCAGAAAGCTAAACTGTTTGGTAACTGCAGAATATGGCCAGAAATTTTGTTTCAGCCAGCAAAAATTTAGCATCAGTGGACATACATTATCAATTATATGATATACACCTCCAATGGAATGAGTTCAAGTGTGAGTCAATAGAATTTGTTCATAGACAGAAGGATAAACAACATCGGTGAACAATACTTAGGATAATTGCCTGTCTATCATATCTGAATATTGTGAGCTCAATTTTTCACGAAACTGCAACATAATTGAACTTTACAAATGGGCAGTGTTCTGACATTCTTAACATCTCACGAAGAGGAAATAAATTGCTTGACCACCCTGTTGCAGGAGATGGACAGTTATTTCCTGAAGCTATCAAAACATCCCATAGATGATTTTGAAGAAAGGTGTTGGGGATTTTACGTGGCAGAATTACACAAATTGAAGTTCACATATGTAAAATGTATAAAAATAGTTTAATCAAACAATGGAAAATAAAGGATGGTAGTTTCAGCTATCTGAGACTGTTGATGTGTGTGCAAGTTGCACTTTGTGTGTGTGTGTGTGTGTGTGTGTGTGTGTGTGTGTGTGTGTGTGTGTGTACTGCTGACAAAGGCCTTAATGGCCAAAAGCTATGATTGTGTGAATCTTTTTATTGTGCCAATTGCAGCTCAGCATCTCCGCTATATGGTGAGTAGCAACTTTCCTTCTCGTATTGTAAACATAGTTTAAATTATGTTGAAATGCAGAAATCAAATAAGACTTGTGAAGAATAGTGTCTTTTGACAGTAGTATTTTATTGTATGCATTACAAGGATCTCGCATAAAAATAATCATGCGAAATACAGCAAGTGCAAATTAACTTGAATTCTGTTACTGGATGGCAGCGCGCGCACCCACACACACACACACACACACACACACACACACACACACACACACACACACACACACACAATTCTTGATGTCTTATTGGATGTGCACACTCAAGTATTTAATTTGGAATCTCAGCATGCTGTACATATTAAAGAAGAGATAGCTCAAAAGTTATCAGTCAAATGATCAGCTGACTAATTCTCTACTTTCCAAAATTAATCTGGAAATGTTATACGAGTGGTCAGTTAAGAGTTACACAGCAGGACCGTTGCTTAACGATGTTCACAGTGTTTAGTTGATATCACTAACAAGAACATTTATACAGTAACAGAAACATGCAATGCACCACAATATCCATAAATAAACCTTCAACCACAATTTATTTTTTTATTGAAACAACCCATTTCATGAATACGAAGATAGCCAGGGATAGAGAAACTGACACCCATATTGAAAGATAAAAAATTTAGCTGACAACACAAGGTCAAATAATTGAATGAAGTGTAAGTTATATTAGACAGAAAGACTGTACAATCAGGAATACACTTATTAGAAATTAAGAACTAGTCATGGATAGTGATTCTTTTTGTTTGGAGAAATAAAAGTCATAAGGGGGCAAGGTCAAAAACCGGAGCGCACTCCGGGCCCTGTGAGCCAGGGCTTTATCAACGTGGAAAACCCATTCACCCGACTGCCAAAAATCATGCGTCTTCTACCATAAATTGATGCATAATCTTTTCAAAACATCTATGCAGAAAGCATGGTTAGCTGTCTAACCCTCTGGAACAAACTCTGAATGTACGACTCCTCTCATATAAAAAAAGAGGCAGTGGGGGAGTGGGCAGGAGGAAGGTGGTGGTGGTGGTGGTGGTGGTGGTGGTGGTGGTGGTGAGAAGAGGGAGTGGGGAAGGAGCAGACAGGTGGGGTCTGGGGAGAGGGGAGGGGAGAGGGGAGAGGGGAGGATAGCAATCGGAGGGGGAGAGGATGAGAGAAGAGTAACTGGAGGCGGAGAGAGAGGAGAGTAATTTGGAGAGAGGGAAGAGGAGAGAAGAATAATGGGGAGGGGGAGGGAAGAGGAGGGGAGATTGAAATAGGGAATGCAGATTTAACCCAAGTTTTCCTTAAACAATATTATGAGAAGTTTAGATTCTTATTCACCACATAGAGTTGGCATTGAGTCGCAGACAGCAACAATGAAAAGACTGCTAAACAAACTCCTCCAAAAATATGTGCGAGCACATACACACGCGCCTGGGACCTCTATCTCTGTCTACAGTGGATGACTTCTGACTGCATCCATGTCTGACATCAATACATTCTGCAACCTATGGCGGGAGGTTAGAGGCAGCAGGGGGTGAGCAGGGGAAAGGAATGCTGGATGGGGGTGGGGACTGGAGAATATGATCTCCTGCTTCAGAGAGCATATAATGATGTGTTGGCAACAGGACTGTGCTGCTATGTGCAGGGTCAGGAGGCTGTGCTGGGGAGTAGAAAAGAGAGAAAGG
The DNA here is from genome assembly GCF_023897955.1 of Schistocerca gregaria. Taxonomy (NCBI): domain Eukaryota; kingdom Metazoa; phylum Arthropoda; class Insecta; order Orthoptera; family Acrididae; genus Schistocerca; species Schistocerca gregaria. The sequence goes on from NC_064920.1 coordinate 197,244,672, forward strand.
GGACAAGAGAGGTAGAGAAGGGGTGAAGATTGTAGGTCCGTTCGTTGAATAGTAAGTGAGTGCAGTACTGGAGATGGAGCAGGGAAAGTGGTAATGAGTAGGCAACGAACATGGCGTAACGAAAGTTGAGGCCAGTGGGGTTAAGAGAATGAAGGATATGACACAGGAAGAGTTCACAGCTGCACAATTCAGAAAAGATGGTGTTGGTAGCAAGGATCCAGATGGTGCAGGCTGTGAAGCAGTCGGTGAAGTGAAGTAAACTGTGTTGGGCACTGTGTTCAGCATCAGAGTGGTCCTGCTGCCTGGTCTGGCGGCAGCCATTCATGCGGACGGACAGTTAGTTACCATGCCCATGTACAAAGCAGCACAATTGTTGCACCTTGGTTTGTGGATCACATGCCTGCTTTCAATGGTAGCCCTCCCTTCGATGGACAGAAAATGCCTTTGGCAAGACTGGAGCAGGTGGTAGCCAGAGGGTGTATATGACATGTCATGCATCTAGGTCTATTGCACGGACATGAGCCAAGAAGCAAAGGGATTGGAGCATGGTGCAGACTAAACAGACAAGGATATTGCATAGGTTGGACAGTTGGCGAAATGCTACTATGGGAGTGGTGTGGAGGATAGTGAGTATGATACTCACTACTCCAGGGCATAACAAGAGGTATTCGAAATCCTGGCAGAGAATGCCATTCAGTTGCTCCCAATTCTTGGTGGTTCTGAGTCATGAGAGGAATTAACTTGTGGCCAGATAGTGGTTATGTGGGGTGTGGTAGATGACTGGTGAGCCGAAGTAAGGGAGATTGTTTCTGAACGAGATTGGGAGGGTAATTTTCAACTGTGAAGATCTCAGCGAGACCTTTGGCATATTTGGGGGGGCTGTTTGTCATTACAATGTGACAATCACAGGTACCTAATGCCTAGGTTGTATGAAGAAACTTCTTGGTATTGAATGGGTGGCAACTGTCAAAGTGGAGTTATTGTTAATGGTTAGTGGGCTCATGAGGATGGTGGTACTGCTGTAACCATCCCTGAGGTAGAGGTAAACACTGAGGCTTGCTGGTTTGAGATGGAGAAGGTGTTGAGGTTCTGCTGGAATGGAGGTTCTGGAAGGTGTTACCAATGAATCTGAACCAGATGAGTGTTTTGGGATTCCTCTAGATGGCTTGTGGATAGGTTAGTGCCATGTGGTACTCTAAATTGAGCTGGATTTCTGGAATGTGGTCACTGTAGCCGTGTTCATAGGTGTATGTACCTGAAAGCTGGCAGAGTCCCTCCACCAGGTAATCTCTGCAGTTCAAAGCCAAAGTGCTGGTGCATTTTTTGGCAGGTATCAGTTTTTGGGTTGCAGATTACAGTTTTCTTCATTGCCAGCAACAGTGGCCATGTGTATACGATGTGTGTGTGTGTGTGTGTGTGTGTGTGTGTGTGTGTGTGTGTGTGTGTGAATGAATGAGTGCCCAAAAGCTTAAGTGTTTAGCAGTCTTTTCATTGTGCCTGTCTGCAACTCAATGCCTCCTCAATGTGCTACAAGCAGCAATCCATCCTTTCATTCTACTGTTGTTATTCTTCATGTATTTTCCAAAATTTAAGAGGATTATTCTTATGGTGGATTTAAAATTAGTTGCGACTTTTGACGTTTGGTTACCGGAGGGCACGTGATGCCATTGCCCAGGTAAAAACCAATGGCGAGCCAGCTTTCTCTGCCATACCATCAGCACTTCGGTTTGTAAAGCTACCCAGTTGCCATACTGTGGATAAAGAGTACCAAGTGGTATCACACACCAGATGCATCTACATTTGTCAGCTCTTGCTGTAAACTGGTATTTTCTGGCATTAAAGAGTTCTGCAGTCATCAGGTATTGTAAACAAATGTTTTGTTGCATTAATAACAACAGTGCAGCATGTCTGAACACAAATTCACCATAAATGAGATCATTCAGCAACACATTCACTGACTGAAGATAATATTCTGCTGCCAAATATCCCTCCAAATTTGACAATAATAATGGACAATGTGCCTTACCACTCTATATGACTTTTAAAGCAACAACAATGCAGTGGAGGAAAGTAGATATTTCACTCTGGCTACAAAAAAAAAAGTTCCACTGGATATAGCTGAACCTACCTTGCATAAGGCAAAGTTAATGGAACTTTTAGTGCTGTACAAGCCCAAAACTCCAAACTAAAAGGTTGACAAACTGACTGATGCTAAAGGACATAGTTTAATCAGGATTCTTCTGCATCAAGCTAAATTAAATCTTACAGAATAAATGGGCCTAGGTGAAAGTAATGTGGCAAGAAACAATAAGTTTGCACTCAGTGATGTTGAAAGGCAGACAAAAGCAGCAACTGCAAAATGATACACCACAGGACAGGATTCGAGTTGTCAGCCATATCAGGAACGTAGTTGAGGAAACATGGAATCCTGAAGGACCACAACGAGTTCTCATTGCCTTGTTAAAATATGCTACTTTTGCCAAAACACAACAGAGTTTACAAACATTCATATCACTAATATTCCAATGCAGTTGAAATTACAAAACACTGCTGTGACAGTATATTATTAAACTGGCAACTAAGGGCAAGACAGGTTAAAAGTTTACGCAAAAGCCCATGAATGCTTCAGTTTTAGTTTTTACAAGACCCTCAAGCTCATTTGCCGGCTATTGATGGACCTTAAAAATTACATTATTTCACCAAAACAAAAAATTGTAGTTGCTTGAATGTCATGATATATATGGAAAGTTTTGCATATTAATCATATGGAAAAATATTCTCCTTTTTGTGTGCTATCAATTCCCAAAATCTTGTTTTAATATCTCAAGCTGTTTATGAGATGTGAGCGATTTGTGAATATTTCATTCTGGCATTTTTGCTGGTGTGCAATTCCGTGACAGAGGATTATAGGTATTTCATTTTCTTGAGATTGGACACTGGGCGCATAGGGTAATGTCCTTCCAAGTTTAAAAAAATTGTTCAATATGTTATCTACATTTTACATGCAGCAAAATATGGTCTAAATATAACAGAGGGAAAACACTCCACATGGGAAAAATATATCTAAAAACAAAGATGATGTGACTTACCAAACAAAAGCACTGGCAGGTCAATAGACAAACAAACGAACACAAACATACACACAAAATCCAAGCTTTCGCAACCGGTGGTTGCTTCATCAGGAAAGAGGGAAGGAGAGGGAAAGATGAAAGGATGTGGGTTTTAAGGGAGAGGGTAAGGACGTCAGTCGAGGCGGAAGTACAGAGGCAAAGAAGTTGTTGAAAGACAGTTGAGGTATGAGCAGCTACTTGAAATCAGCGGAGGTTGAGGCCTGGCGGACATCGAGAAGAGAGGATATACTGAAGGGCAAGTTCCCATCTCCGGAGTTCTGACAGGTTGGTGTTAGTGGTAAGTATCCAGGTAACTCTGACGGTGTAACACTGTGCCAAGATGTGCTGGCCGTGCACCAAGGCATGTTTAGCCACAGGATGATCCTCATTACCAAGAAACACTGTCTGCCTGTGTCCATTCATGCGAATCGACAGTTTGTTGCTGGTCATTCCCACATAGAAAGCATCACAGTGTAGGCAGGTCAGTTGGTAAATCGCGTGGGTGCTTTCACACGTGGCTCTGCCTTTGATCGTGTACACCTTCCGGGTTACAGGACTGGAGTAGGTGGTGGTGGGAGGGTGCATGGGATAGGTTTTACACCGGGGGCGGTTACAAGGGTAGGTGCCAGAGGGTATGGAAGGTGGTTTGAGGATTTCATAGGGATGAGGAATGAGGAAAGATGTTTTAGGTAGGTAGGCAGGTGATTGGCGTGAAAGGAAGCGCTCCATCGCAGCGAGGCCCTGGACGTGCGGGATATTTGTGTATAAGGAAGTGGCATCAATGGTAACAAGGATGGTTTCTGGGGGTAACAGATTGGGTAAGGATTCCAGGCGTTCGAGAAAGTGGTTGGTGTTTTTGATGAAGGATGGGAGACTGCATGTAATGGGTTGAAGGTGTTGATCTACATAGGCAGAGATACGTTCTGTGGGGGCTTGGTAACCAGCTACAATAGGGCGGCTGGGATGATTGGGGTTGTGAATTTTAGGAAGAAGGTAGACGGTATGGTCTAACATGCACGAAACGCAAATTCACAGCAACTCCTTTGTTTCAATGCAAACTTAGTATTTCTCACAGTAGTTTAACTAATATTGAAAGATCACAAAACTGACATCATTAACGAAATCACAGGAAGTTCATTGTGAAGCTGACAAATTATGCTGTAAGATGTGTGAGAATCAAGAGTTTATTATTGAATAGTTTCTTTAAAATCATTTGAGAAACACTGCAGCTCAGCCAGCTTGTGTGACTTTCTGTTCCCACAGTCAAGTGAGGCTGCCACGTTCAGTGCCGAGTAGGCTTGGTATTATAGTCACCTGCTGATATGTTCAGCACATGCTGGCAACTATGTTTCCCTCCAATCACTCTGTACAGAACTGCAAGTTCCAACTAATTTTAAATGCAATATACAAACAAATAATTGTGATTCACCTTTAACACTCACCTGGAAAATGAAATTGTTGTTTAGAAGCAGCATGAGGGGTATGGGCTGTCATGACAAGTGCCGGACTTGATGGCGTCGAGCTGTTACAAGAAGATGTGTTTGAACTTGAGTCAGGACCCTGTAACAGCAGCACACTTCTTTCAGCCTTCTTAAAATTTTATAATATATGTGTACACAAATTTGTTTTCCCGATTTTGCTGTATTATTATGAGTAAATATCTTAATATTACGGCAACAACTATTCTTTTAAATGTTTGGTGCATATGCCAAAAGGTATTTTCTATTGTTGCCATTTTTAGCCAGGTTTTCTGTATTATTATGACCAGAATTTCAGTTACAGTATTTTTCACAGAAATAAAGTAGGTAGAAGATGCAATACAAAATATGAGCTAATTGCTGCTCACCGGAAATGCTTGAACATTAACAGAAGGCTGTGGATGTGAACGTTTACGGTCTCTCCATCCAAACGACGTCAACAGCACCGATGGGTGATGACTTGGAGAAGACTGACTTGGTCGCCCGGAGCTTGGAGACTGGTTAGATGTGAATACTGTATGACAACATACAAATTTCAACAGTTAGAACCTCACAGCTATCAGTTTATATTGTCCTGACAAAAAAAATTGGACTGTTTGCATTAATAAGAGGACTGTTGATCAACCATTAACTGTGTCCACGTGTAGTGATCTGTTTCAGATGAATCAGTCAATTTCGTGGCACTGGATGAGCACTTTTCTACAGACTTTTTCCCTGCACTTTGTCACATATGCTTGGTAAACAACATGTAAAACATATTCAGCAGAGGAAGGAAACAACACTATCATGTTGAAATAAAAGAACTCTTGTTTTACATTCCTTTTTTGAAAGTTCCGTAATTCCAATGGTATCTAATACGAGATTTTGATTCATACATTAAATCTCATAAAATGTATTATTCCATTTGGTTACTAGGAGGTCACACTTGTCCAATATATATTCACAATATTTTGCATTCACAAATGAATGCCACAATTAAGAAAATTTATGATAGCATTGTTATCTTTCAGTACTTTATATAATACGATGTATATCCTATGTAAAAGTCTTTTTTTATTGTATACACCAGTTTCAGCATGAAATAACCAAGGTTTTGTGTATAGTTACTCATAAAAATGTCAAACTTTTAATCATTAATTTGATAAATTTGCACTGTAGTTTTGTTGACTTGATTGTTAAACACATAAATAGGAGGAGCACAAGGCTCAAGAATGGACAGCTGCAAACAGTTTTGAGGCACAACCACTGTGCCGCACATCTGTGCAATAATCTAATTGTTTTAGTACACTGTTGTGACTATGTAGCCTGTTATGTCGAATGGGTTCCCACTAAGAAGAAACAGTACAGCTTGTCATAAATAAACCACTATAAAATAACTTGGTACCTGAATTATTTCATGGAATTCACGTAACTGGATCCAGTTAGCAGATGAAATGGACCGAGTCAACGACTACAGCAGCAGCAGGAAGCAGATTACTCTGAGTTACACCGAACTAGATATGTATAAGAAATCAACTTAACTATATGTGTGTCACTGCAGAACTAATTACTAAAGTGTAATGTTTTTGAAACTGTTCTAGCAGTAAACATTTGCATTTGTCTCAAAGTAATTATTTGAGTGATGGAGGCCAATGTGATCAGTAAGAAACACCCCCATGATCACACGTTTCTTGATGCCTATGAAACACAAGAATAACAACAATTTTTTGATTTTTTTTTGTTTTGTTTAAATCAAATAATCTCTTTTCGATGTTGAAAAGTTTAGCCCCAGCAAAATTTCACTGTCTTCCCCACGTAACAGTGTCGTTACAATGTGTAGAGACTCAAATGGGCCCCTACTTTAAGCTGACCGCCAATAAAGAGATACATTTAGTAAGCATATTTGCAGCATCAGCTTCAATTCTTGTGTCTCACATCTCGTAAATGATGTTTTGTGACAGAACACAAGAACACAGATGCAGAAAATTACTTGTTCAGTGCAGCTCAGTTGACTGATTTTCTTGAAATTTTACATTTTGCTGAAGATAAAGGTCAAAGGTGGGAAAAAGATCACACTCAAATCTCATGCAAACATTTTCTATGAGAACAGCCTAATTTCTTTTGTGAAACATTAGTTTAGTAAATTATTCCTTTTCACACGATTTGTCTTCTTGATACACTATATGAGTGATTTGATAAGTCAGGTGAAAAATGCCTCAAAGAACGACTGTTTCGTAAACAACTCGCCTTACTTCTTGACACAGTCTCCTTTGAGAGATATACACTGGGTCCAATGATCCTCCAGCTTTTTCATCCCCTTGGGAAAATAGATTCTGTCACATACTGCAAAATACTCGCTGACAGCAACTGCCAATTCCTCATTTGATGAATATATTTCTTCTCAGCAAGCTGAAGTTTCAATTTTGGAAACAGGAGAAAGTCACTTGTGGCTAAGTCTGGTGAATACGATGGATGAGGAACCAATACAAAGTCCAATTCGTGCACTTTTGCCACTGTTATTACTGTTGTGTGGGATGGTTCATAATCCTAGTGAAAGAATAGCTTTTTGCATGGCAACCTTGGTCTTCTTCAGCAAACAGAAGTTTCAAACGATCCAACAACGAAGCGTGAAAGGTTCCAGTTATGGATCCACCTTTTCCAAGTAATCTGTGAGAATTATTCCTTGGGAATCCTGAAAAACAGTGGCCACCACCTCATCAGCTGAAAAAATGGTCTCCCTCTTTTTCAGTGCACTTTCACCAGCCTCTGTCCATCCCATTCTCACTCTAGCGTGTAATGATGGGTCAAGGTTTCATCAACAGTCACAAATTGGCAAAAAAGTCTCGCAGACAGCGACTAAACAACACCAGACATTGTGCTGAAATGTTGTGCCAGATGCGCTTTCGGTCGCCTGTGAGCTATCACGGCACCTACCTCGCACAAAGCTTCTTCCTGACCAATTCTCTGTGCAGGGCATTATGCACTTGCCCAGTTGAAGACACCTACAGTGCAAGCAATCTCATTAATTTTCATTCTGAAGTCTTGTATTACCAGATCTTGTCAATGGTTTCATTTGTGGTGACCTCAATAGGATGGCCAGAGTGTGTTTCATCTTAGGTCCTTGTCCACCCAATGTTACGTGCTTGTCCAACCACATTTAACCCCTTTAATCCAAAAGTAAATTGTCTTCAGGGATGACCCAGCACCCGTGTGAACTTAATCCAATTCTGTTTTGATGTGTGCAGTAGGATCCCTTCAAATAAAAGTGTTTTCCTCATTTTCAATCTTAGATGACATGCTGACCAATTCAGAAGGCTGTCAACAATGAACTGTACCCTGTACATTGTTGAAATCCTTTATACAATCCTTGGAATAATCAAGCTTACTAACTGTCAAGGCACAACTAAAGTGTTCCATTCTTTCATGGAAATTTACCAGGTTTATCAAACCACTTTACTTTCGTAGATCAAATGAAAACAAACCCAACCACAATTCAATGTTCAACAGATTCCCTTCTTACCAAATTTACCACAGTGTCAGTTCTTGCAAACAAAAGAACATGTCTACACAAGAAGCTAAGCATTTAGTGCCTACCTGCATCTGGCTGCAACTGCCGACGAAATTCATCAAGGAATTCCCTAGGTAAGCCACAACTTGGGGGCACTTTGCTTTCACATTCCCTGTGACATTTATATTTGCACTCCTTGCATTTCAGACCTGTAACAAAATGAATTTTCATGTAACAATGAAAGCAACAGAAATCAGACTAAATGGTATTTTGTTTCAATGTCCTGTCAAACTACTCTTTAAATGAGTTTGTTTGCGAGGCCATCCTCGACAGCGAGATCAGAAATATTTGTTTTGTAAGTAAAAACAGCCTTTTCCTGCTGAACAGTATTTTATTTCTCCCAGGTGTGTTTTGCGTTTTTCACTTTAAGGCATCATCAGTTCATGCTAACATTTCGTAAACAAAGCTGTAATGTGATCTCCAGTATGTGACCATATGAGAGGAAACGCAGATGCCAACAAAAAACGTGAAGAACTGTAAGTAACCACTTTTGTAAAGAGAGAGAGAGGGGGGGGGGGGGGGGGGGGGAGACAGAGCGGGTCTGGGAGAAATAAAATACAGTGCAGCAAGAAAAGATGTGTTTTATTTACAATACAAATAGTTTCTAAAATTTCAGCAAGCTCTAAAAAGCAATGTCATCAACTACATATTGTGAAAAGTTTAAACACACCCCAAATTCTGCATTGACTACTGTACTTTGCTTTAAATTCTGACGAAAATGAGAACTTGACTGCATTTTAATGATGAATTGCACGAATCAAAACCAATTATGAAATACAGTCCACATTCTCAATTAACATTAGCCTTTTGCATCTTAGGTGACAGAAGGATCTCCTGACTGAATAAGGCTGAGACAGGACTGATCATGGATTTTGAAACCAGCATTCTGTCACTCACCTTGAGCAATTAAGAGAAACTATGGCAAACCTAAATTTAGAAGGCTACATGAATTTGAACTCCTCACCACCTGAATGGGAAATCAGCACCATAACCAATGAACATTTCACCTGATAAAACGAGAAACCTTCATCCCCTTCACACGGCTAGTTGCTTTACTTAGAGCTGTGTAGTAACAGAATACATTAACATCCCTCTAAGCCATGTTCATAGTATTCATTTTGCTAGGACGATAACTTATTTTTCTGGACCAAGACCTGACCCAAAATAAATTATTCATAAAATCTATTCAAGAAATCCCTCAGAAAACCACGAAAATTGAGCAAGTGTTTCCTACTTCAACTGTTTCAGAAATTTCATAAAATTTTATGTATTAATTCAAAAATGACATATCTACCTTCATAGTGTAAGAGCAAGTGCTTTGGGTTCACGACAGATTTCATTACTGTAAGTGAGATTGCTAGTGTGCTTTCTGTGAAATGAAATTTGCTATTGTTGGCCTATGTTTCAACAGCGACTTCATTTAACTGGAAGAAATCAATCTGGCTCGTAGTCTTTTCCTTTGCTTAGCCATGCAAATAGATCCTTGTTTAGCACTTTGTTTTATCTACAGCAATATTATTATTCTTGCATGCTCAATTTGAGCATCCTATGGACCATATAAACAAGTACTTCTGATTTAAAAACTTGTTTGTCCAATAATTTTTCACTCCATCAGAATGCTGCTGTTTCCAAAATTCTATCCACTTCGTTCTGGTTTTCTGTTTTGGTTCTCTGGAAACGGGACTCTAAAGCCTTCTTTCAAAATGTGTCTTTGTATTTATTGCCATCATCATCGTCATCGTCGTCGTCTATATCTATCTATTTCAATTATAATGCTCAAACAGATCCCTCTCATCTTGCCCCTCCTTTTCAGACTTCCCCAACTTATACCTCTCTCCTCCCCCAAGAATGGAATTAACAGTTCTGAAAGCTGGGATAGTATCTTCTCTTTTACTTTTACCTGTGCCACTGGCAGCACTAAACATTCCATCTCATGAAATTGAGTACTGGGTAGTAGTACTTTTTCGTAAGTGAGTGACTCATGGGAACACAATGGTAAGTGCTACCTGTGAGTGGCAGAATATAATACACCAGGAAACATTCTCATTCACTCAACAGATGTCAGGATAATGCTTCGGGGCAAATGCCAGTGGCTGCCTGTCACAGAAACCTAACCAGAAATGACAGATAAAATGACTGCCCATAAGAATTACCCATGTTCTCCTTCCAAGATTATAGTCACATTTGACAAGTTACAGGAAAATCAAGATGTTCTTAGTGATCCTGGTACATTCCCCATGACTCAGATGTGTGTAAATTTGCAGATCTATTGTACTTAGTACGTTTAACAAAAACAATGGTGTAGTCATCCAATAGCAACATCACTGTTAAGTAGTGCGAACACACAAATAGGAAAAGTAATGGTTTAAATTAATATATATAATGTTGCTACAAGTAAAGCAAAGCTTTCACATATAATATTGGTCTCTAAGGCCAATATGCTGCAAGAGAAGCTTAGCTTTCACATATAATGTTGGTCTTTTATGTGGGTATTACATTCTAAGATAGATCACACAAATGTGCCAGTAAATTTTTTAACAATGACATAAATGTGTGATCTTCTGGGCTCTGAATTCTTCCAAATGGCTCATCATCAGAGAGCTGATTTTTTGTAATACTGTAGCAATTGTAACACAAGCCAAATAAATGAGACTGTTCCTGATCACAAATGGTCATTTTATAACACAGCAGAATATAATTCACAAAGTACCAATATCAAATGCCTATTAGGTCTACTACAAGCAAAAAGCTTTACATTAGGAAATAGTTTTACACTTCATTCATACGCTCCAGTTTCTCAAGCACGAGATCGAAAAGTAGCAGTGCGAAATTTTTATATGAATTTGGAATCGTCATATTCTTCCATAATTTAAGTGCTGTCCCCGTTTCTTCTCCTTCCTAGTTCTAACAGTCTTGTCATCACTAATTCTGTATTTATTCCTGCTAATGTCAAAGCTTATTCACCAGTTAACTTCACTAAATTTGCCAGAATCACCAGTTTAGTTATCCTGTGATTATTCACCGGTTAGACATTTTTACATGTTCGTACAACGCGTTTTTCGCGCTACTTCCAGAATAGACCTTAAATCGGCTGCTAGCCGGAGACTAAAACTGTCCCTTACTAGTACAGCCATCTGCCCAAACATTTTCCGTCAAAATTTCATTATCTTGGATACACTGTGAAGATAATATGTAATTTTTCTTACCTATTATTCTTGTTAATCGTTTATTCGCACTCTGGTAGTCTGAATCTATGGATTTCACTGGTAATCACAACAACGCTCATCATTCGCAAACCCAATCAACCACATAATCAGGCCGTGGTTGGCTTTCTTTCATCCGGCTATACTCTGCTCAGCTCGTATAGCCCCTTTTGTCTGCAGGAAAGTTTATTTCTAGATGTGACGAGGATTCCGCTGCCAGAGACAACACGTACACTATGCACGCATTCACTAATCAACTTAGAATGTTTTCAACAATATTCAAAAACCGACAGCGACACGTTTCAAAGTCATATGAATAATCGATAAGCCAACGTGCACCTGATGCTAGGCACTTTGTGAAACAAGGCTTTTTCCTCAAGAACAATAACTATTGCGAAGATCAAGGCAAAAGTTAATGAAACAGAGCAACAGAGCAAGGGTGGAGTAGTGCCCTTAGGAAGTGAATGAAGGCCAAGGTGAACACAAGCTGCTGCACAAAGTCAAGGTGCTGAAGGGTTCACACCCACCGGGAAAGTTTCAGGCGATATGAAGTTAAGCTGCTGGAGCAGGTGCGGAAAGAGGAGTCCAGAAGGTAACGAAGAAGAGAGATATGCCCCAAACTGTTGACCAAAGTAGTCATCAAAGAAGGAGGCATAGGAAGGGTGGCCATGCATGGCAGACAAACGGCATGCATACCTGCTGAGGATAAAGTCGCAGCGGTAGGACAATCTTAGTTCAGCAGCTTCAACATACAGAACTCTCAGTCAGACTAGTGTAAAAAAAGGCCAGTGGCCAAACGGATGCCACGATGGTGGATAGTGTTGAGACGGTTTAAGAGGGACGTGCAGACGCATAAACAAAGCACCCATAGTCTAGTTTTGAACGGACAAGAAACCAGTACAAATGGAGGAGGATGGTTCAATATGCATCCCAGGAAGCACCACTGAGGGCAGGTAGGACACTGAGGGACCACGTACAGTGGGCTACTAGGTACGACACATGGGAGGACCAATCGAGTTTCCTACTGAACATGCGCCATATGAATTTCATAGTTTAAACAAACGGAGGAGCATCAAGCCCAAGATAATGGGAGAAACCAACTGCACCGCCAGAAAATCATAGAAACAGTTTTGTCAGTGGAAAAACGAAAGCCATTATCGATGCTCCGTGAGTGAAGACAATCGAGACATCGCTGAGGCTGCTGCACAATGGGACAGGTCCATGAAGAACTGCAATAAATGGCAAAATTGTCAACGAAAAGGAAGCTGGTAATGGCCAGCAGAAGACAGTACATTATAGGGTTAATGGTGATAGCAAAGACAATGATGCTCAGGACGTAATCCTTAGGCACACAATTTCCCTGGATAAAGGTGTCTGACAAGGCAGAACCCTCATGCACCTTGAAAACTGGCTTTTAAAAATTCCTCAAGGGAATGGGGCAGGCGGCACCAATTCTCCAGCATGTGTAGTAGGCCTTTCCAAATCAAAATACATGGCCACAGTCTGGGATTTCTGCAGAAAACCATGCATGACATGGGCCGACAAAGTGACAAGATTGTCAACTGCAGAATGGCGTCCTTCAAATCCACACTGTGCAGTGGTTAGTAAAATGTGAGATTCGAGCCCCCATACTAGACAGGCATGAATCATATATTCCACCACCTTGCAAACACACCTGGTGAGAGAGATGTGGCATTAGCTAGAAGGAAGGTATTTATCCTTACCAGGCTTAGATATGGGTATGGGTATGACTGTGACTTCACACTGAATGTGGACAGTGACTGGCCCTGAGGCAGAGGATCGGGGTGAACTGAGAGCATGATCTAGCTCCCTCATTATAAAGGCGGCATTTTAGCACTCTGCTGCTCTTTTCTGATGGAAGAATGCAGGGTGATAGTGGGAAGAGCTCAAAATTTCTGCAAAATGGTGCCCAAGGTGTTGGAAATAGCAATAGCGTCCATGATGACATCATCTGCTACTGTCATGCTGGAAATTGGGGAATGGATCGTGGTCCCAGAGAGCTGTTGGAGGTTGGCCCACACGAAACAGGAAGGAAGGGGTGGAACTGTTATAAGAACTAGTGAATGTCCCAGCTAGCTTTTCTGCAATCCCGAAGAACACAACAACACAGTGCATGCATCTGTTTATAATAAATGCAATAGGATGATGGTTAAAAATGCGGAGAGCACATCTCCGAGCACAAATTGCATTGCGGCATGCCTCCACCAGTCAGCCTTAGTAAGCTGCCATTTGGGTGTGCATGCAGGTGGGGTACGAGCCAGCAAATAGATAGCACATAGGAAATGGTCGCTCGAGTGGGTGTCAGAAAGACCAGATCACTCGAGATGATGGGCAAGCTGGGCAGTGCAGAAGGATAGGTCCAAATGGGAATAAGTGTGAGAGGAGTCTGAAAGGAATGTGGGTGCTCCTGTGTTAAGGCAGAAGAGGTTAAGTTAATTAAGAAGGCCAGCCAAGAGGGCACCTGTCCAACAGGTTATGGGAGAACCCCTAAGAGGGTGGTGCACTGAGCATCAGAAATGGGTGAGGTAGCTGCCCAATAAGCTGGAGGAAGTCTGCCCTGGCGACATTGAATTACAGAAAGTTATAAGTGGTACAAAGGACAAAGGTCATGTGAGGAAGGAGAAGGTAAACTGCAATGGCTTGAAAACAGGTAATCGGGGAAATAGGGCCACTATGATCATCATCCCATATGAGCAGCATGACTACCCAATGAGATGGAATGCCAACCGCAGGGAAAAGGTCAAAACAGATTAGGAAGAAATGTGAAAATTCAAAGTGGTCATGAGGACACAATTTTGTTTCCTGAAGGCGGAGTACAAGAGGATGCTGAAATGATAAAAGCAGCTGTAAATCCTCTTTGTGATATCAAAGGCTGCCAACTTTCCATCGCAGGAGAGAGATGATGATGAAAAAACGAAGGGGTGTCACCTCAGCGGCTGCCGGGGGCCAGCCTGTGAAAACTCGCAGCTACAGGGCACAGAGGATCCTGCTCCATGAGGTCCACAGAAGCATCGGCTTTCTTGTGCTGTTGATCTGTGGAGTCCAACATAGAAAAACAGTGACTTTTTGCCTTTGGTGGACTTCTGCAAGCCTTTCCAGTTAGCAGAGGAAGACTCTGATGTTTGTTGGCTGGAGAGACATAGGAAGCCTTCACGGGAGTACTACTCCTGGCCTTTCCAGCCTGCTGGTTTTCTAGACATTGGCTTCGCCCATTGAGGTGAGAGTTTGATGGCTTGTTGCACAGCCGGATGAGGGGATGGCAACATACTACCTTGACACTGGGAGATTTCACAAGCTCAGAGCTGAATTTGGGGTCACATGTATGAGTGGCCATGTCCTTCATGGAGTGAGATATAGCAAGAATAGAACTATTAAGTGCCAAGATAGTAGAAAGCAGGGTTTGCGGCTAGCCAATAACTTACGAGCAACCAGATATGGCACTTTTTCCTTCATCCGGATCACCTGGACAGCCCACTCATCAAGATACACGAGACAATCTCTGAAGGAGGCCATGCTGCCATTGCGGTTGATACAGCAGGGAGAAGGAGGCAGGCAATTGCCCTCATGTGCATCCCTGCTACAGGTTACACATTTGGCTCGCTGTTGATAAGACATTCTAGTGTGACAATGGTAGCAATGCATCAGGTTCAGAATGTATGGGCGAACGGAGATAATTTCATAGCCTGTTTTGATCTCTGACAGAAGTAGCACTCTATCAAAGGTGAGAAAAAGAGGGTGTGTGGGCGCTAAGGAGGAATCGACATGTTTCATTACCTGATGGATGGCAATGACACACTGATCAGAGGGGTAGCATCGGATTTTGGCCTCTGTCAAACCACTGACCAGCCTAGTGCAAATAACACCAAGGGAAGAAATCAGAGTTCTATTGACCTCGTCACAAACAGGATAACCGTGGAGAAGTGAGGCGGCAAGCAGTTGTTGTGCTTGAGAATCGAAAGTAGTCTCCAAAAGCAAACTGCCATTCTGCAAGCGAGAGCAGGATTTCGCAGGGCTAGCAATTGCAAAACCCCTTTCTGAACAATAAACGGATTTACCGTTTAGAAGGACTGACCATCTTCAGTACATGAAACCACGAGGAACCATGGAACAGCTGGAAAGGTCTTTGAATTAGTTAGCCTCATTCCAATTACGTTTTGTAGATACTGATTGTGGAAATGATTGGCTCATTGAAAGAAAATTCTCCCCGATTGCCAGTGTCTCCGGTGGTGCACTCTTTCCAGCTGGGGGCCCCATCCACAAGGGTCGCACCCGGCTTAAGTGATTGGTCACACCTCCCAAACACCTGACCAGAGGGATTAATCGGCGATTTGGGAAGGTAGCATCTCAGGCAATCACCCCTCCCTGGGCCTGGCCTGTACCAGGGGGTACATGCAAACCCTACCTGTCGACCCGGGGCTGGGAATTATGCATTAACTGGTCACTCGCTACAGGGCAGACGCGTGGGCCAGCCTTCAGGAGCGCGCACCAAGGAAGACGAGAAAGAGGAGCCAAAGTGGAGGAAGGATAGGAGAAAGGAAACAAAGGAAGGAAAAGGGAATGAAAAACAGTGTTGAGACTGTTCTTATGTCAGCAACAGACAATGCGGAACATACCCAATAACACACTAGACCTATTCCCCAAAGGAGGGGAAGACGAACAGCATGAGGACAGACATGCAGCACTGAAGGGAAAAGATGCTACAAAGGCTGGGGCCCCATGGTAGACAAGCATGAACCCGCGAAAGGGTGTCGAGCCCTACGGGAGAGGGGTTATTTTAGGAATGTCAAATTTTGCTATAACATTTTATTTTTATTTTTAAGAGTTTTTGGCGCTGAAGTTTGATTTTTATTTGCATTAAATAATGGTCAGAATCAATATTAGGCCCTTTCCTATCTTTGGAGTTAGAGTATAAAATTGCTACATGATTGATTTGAAATTCCCCAACAAATGTATTGGGAACCTACCAAGTTTATTGGTGAGAGAGGTTCTTATTAAAATATGTTGACACGATTTCAAAGTTACAATTTTTGCACTTTTCAAGAAGTCTTTGGCCATTTTAGTTTGTCTATTTCTGTGCAGGAAATCCACGCACTGATTTCTTATATGTTTTCCCTTACCTAAATGAGCATTAAAATCAACCATTAAAATTTAAACATGGTTTGAGACAATTTTCGAGACAATGCTTTCTAACGTTTTCCAAGCTTCATTAACTTCAGGTTTTTTATGGTTATGCTCGCTGACTGGCATATGGGCATTAATTAAAGTATATGTTTTATCTGCAGATTTAAGAGAAAGTGTCAATCTATTATTAATGGGTTTTACCTCCATTATTGAATTTAAAATATTTTGTGACTCTGCAAAAGCTACTCCCAGATGTGGTGTATTAGTAAGTATTCTTTTTTCAGTTTTACTTTTAAAAAGACAATAATTACCGAAATCCATGGGGTTATTGTCTGTCATTCGTGTTTCTTGAATTGCCAAAATTTGAATTTTTTGTTCTTTTAATATATCATCCTATTTATGAAGTTTACTTTGTTACAAAAAATGTATTTGTTTTAGTTTTAAGTTTGCCAGAGGAATCTGACTTCCTTTGTTGAATCACAATGCATTTTAACCCGGCCACCCCAGAATCTGAAAGATCAGTTGCCCCAGTAATCCTGGAAGTGTATTAACCACCTGGGGTAATACTGCGATTATCAAAATGTTCCATGGTGATTGTACCTGGTATCAGGTGGGTTTGAGTAGACTCACTGAGTGAACTCAGTGTGTTAAGACTGGAAGGGTTAGTTCCAGAGTATACATTTCAGCTGCACCACTGGTCAACAGACACTGACAGTATATAATAAAGAGTGTATAAAAAAGAATCATCCAATCTGGAATGTCTATTTTTCTTTTTTCTGAAACTAATAAACATATACAATGAATTTTGTTTTTTGATGAATGGGAAACTCAAAGTTCCTTTTCATAGGTGTTCAATATGGTGCTCCCTCGAGATGTAATGCTTATATCAATGTAGTATTCAAATTGTTTCAACATTGCAGCAAGCATGTCCCGAGTTACGGCTTCCATAGCTGCTGTTACACGCTGTCTCAATTCATTCATTGTTGTTAGTAATGGAGGCACAAAAATAGAGTCTTTTATAAATCCCCACAAGAAATAATCACACACAGTAAGGTTAGGTGACCTTTGAGGCCAGTAATGTCAGGCTGAAAGATTGTCCAGAGAGAAAGATCCACCGTTCAGTAATCCTTTGGTTTAAAAATTCCATATGCCAGTGTGGCAGTGCCCCATCCTGTTCAAAAATGAAGTCGTTCAAATCAGTCTCCAACTGTGGGAAAACAAAGTTCTCAAGCCTATAGAGAGATGTGCTTCCTGGAACAGAATTCTCAGCAAATAAAAATGGATCATACACCTTTTTCCGGGAAACTGTATAAAACACATTACATTTTGGAGAGTCCCTCTCATGTTGTAAAACTTCATGTGGTTGTTCCGCACTCCATATTCTCACATTATGACAGTTCATCTTCCCATTTAAATGGAATGTTGCCTCGTCACTAAACACTAAGTGAGGAAGAAAACAGTCATCCTCCATCTTGCAAAGAACGAAATTACAGAACTCCACATAATGTTGTTTGTCACCTTCCCGAAGAGCTTGCAGCAGCTCAATTTTATATGGTTTCATGTGTAAACGTCGACGCAACACACGCCACAGCGTCGGGGCATGTTGAGCTCTTGAGCTCCACGACAAACTGATTTCCACGGACTCCTTGTGAAACTATGGCGGATGGGTTCAACGTCTGTGTCAGACACTCGGGGACAGCCCAGTGATTTGCCTTTACACAAACAACATGTGTCTTGGATTGTTCATGCCATCATCAAATGCTCTGTACTGTAGGAGGATCCACACCATACCAAGTACAAAAATCTTGTTTAACAGTTTTTACTGACCCAAACTGTGCAAAATATAGAACAAAAACACTTTGTTGTCCCGACACTATTTTTACTAGAACTGAAGTGGGCGCACACTGCCGCTATCTAGCAGGTACCATGGAAAACTCAGGAGTTTGCTCTTTCCAAAATTATGTTGTTCACACACATATCTCAAACAACATATTAGTTACGATTTCTTTAAATCTGATGATTCTTTTTGATACTCCCGGTATAGTTTGGACAATTTCTAGTCACTGAGCATAACTTTCTCATTAGCAGTCTCACAATGTTGCCGTCTAATGGAGATTAAGCAACAGTCTAAAATTACATGTACTGACAAGTACAAGAAGTGTACAGTCCAGAAGAGTGGTCTAATATCATCCAGAAATCTGCCAAAAACAATCCATTTCCTGTCTGTAGCATGAAAAGGAGCATTTATTTCAATAAGACAGTTGAAAGAAGCTATTGTCTTCAGAAAAAAAGACTGCTGATTGTCTGGCTGTCAACCTAAGGAAGGCATGCAAGTGGAAAATAACTTCTGAATACTAATCACCTGGATTCCTTAGAGAGACATTCTGTAATGACATCTGGAACAAAGTAATTTTCAGGAAGTATGGGAGGCAATGCCCAGTTCTTACCTTTTGAACATATGATGGACATGGACTCTTTGAAAAGAAGAAAGTCGCTGATGTCCTGTCACTTTTAGATTACATACCTCTTGTTAATTATGGATTTTTATGATCACTAAAAGTGACTCATTTGGATAAGTAACATCAGTGATGAGGCTTATGGTTGATAAAGTAGTTTCAAGCAATGAGCTATGCAGTTATGTCTTGCAGTAACTTGTGTAAATGTTCTCACATGATTATGTATTGTTACATTTTGTTGTTATACTCTGGTCATCATAATAGGAATAAACATGATGTAAACAACCACAAAAGCAAGAACTAATCAGAAGCCACAGTACACGTACACTGGTGTTACAATCTTGGAAGTAAGTTCCACTTATGTATTACGTATCTTATTACTATGTCACAGTAAATGAAACTAAGATATTCTGTTATATTAACAGCCATCAATGTGTTTCTTAATCACGATTTAGTTATATAGCTTTTATTTCAAAAACCATGAACAATCGCAGTCTCTGTACAGCTGTGCTCTGTCACGCTGTTAATACACAGTATGAAAATGGCTGAAGCTGCTTCCTGCTCTGTGGTGAAACATGTGGTTCACAGTTAAAAGTACTGACAAATAAGTTGTTTTCAATGTTTTTCATAAATTTACAGGAAAAAAAAGAAAAAAAATGGCTTTGAAGTTTTCTGAGGGACTGTATTTGATACAGTTGAGATACAAACATGCACTGGATGTATAGCGTAATCAATAGTACAGCTGATTGATAATCTTGTGCAGTTCATGGGTTGCTGGTTCAAGTCTCGCCTTGTCATTTTCTTTCTTTTTTCCCCCCTTCAACTTGAAATACCTACATTTAGTAATGGTAAAATTCATCATTTTTTATGAATAATGCACATCATTTTGTTTCCAATTACATATTGCATGCGAAATAAGTTTTAATTTCAAATATAAATTCTTGATTATTGATACTTTATGAAAGATCGTTAATAAAGATTGCTTCAATTAAGAAAGCATAACAATTTAATTTTTTAAGACAAAAATGAAGAACCAAATATTTTTTATTTGGAGTGTACATTCAGGGTGTATACGTGGACAAGGAAAAAAAATTCGCGGATTTCCCAGCTAAAAACACACTTTCTCCCAGGTGACAGTATATTTTCCCTTATCAATCCTTTGAATGGTTATGGTTTTATATAAGGATGTACAATTTTCCGGCACTTTAGAAAAAGTAACTCGGGGGAAAAAGACAAGTTTTGGAAATATCTTTCAAGTGCAGCCAGAAGTACGCTGCAAATATTCGTATTACGAAAGTATACATTGGAATTCCACCAAACACCGCATGTTACTTTACGAATCAATGAAATCGAGATTTCGATGGGCTTTTGTAAGCCGTTCGTAGCTTATGTCATGTGATCTCGCCAGCCGAAGACATCGGATATTCAGAGCATAGGACGCCAACAGCAACATCACTGTTAAGTAGCACGAACACACAAACAGGGAAAGTTAATAGTTTAAATTAATATTCATAGTGTTGCTGGTACTGCGAACAGCTGAAAGCAAGGGGAAACTACGGCTGTAATTTTTCCCGAAGGCAAGCAGCTTTACTGTATGATTAA
Source organism: Schistocerca gregaria (assembly GCF_023897955.1). Classification (NCBI taxonomy): domain Eukaryota; kingdom Metazoa; phylum Arthropoda; class Insecta; order Orthoptera; family Acrididae; genus Schistocerca; species Schistocerca gregaria. The sequence continues at coordinate 197,265,210 of NC_064920.1, forward strand.
ATGATGATGGCGTCCTCTTGGGTAAAATATTCTGGAGGTAAAACAGTACCCCATTCGGATCTCCGAGCGGGGACTACTCAAGAGGATGCCGTTATCAGGAGAAAGAAAACTGGCGTTCTACGGATCGGAGCGTGGAATGTCAGATCCCTTAATTGGGCAGGTAGGTTAGAAAATTTAAAAAGGGAAATGGATAGGTTAAAGTTAGATATAGTGGGAATTAGTGAAGTTCGGTGGCAGGAGAGAGGAGGAGGAGGTTAGTGTTTAATGTCCCGTCGACAACTAGGTCATCAGAGACGGAGCGCAAGCTCGGGTGAGGGAAGGATGGGCAAGGAAATCGGCCGTGCCCTTTCAAAGGAACCATCCCGGCATTTGTCTGATGCGATTTAGGGAAATCACGGAAAACCTAAATCAGGATGGCCGGAGATGGGATTGAACCATCGTCCTCCCGAATGCGAGTCCAGTGCACTAACCACTGCGCCACCTCGCTCGGTCCGGTGGCAGGAGGAACAAGACTTCTGGTCAGGTGACTACAGGGTTATAAACACAAAATCAAATAGGGGTAATGCAGGATTAGGTTTAATAATGAATAGGAAAATAGGAATGCGGGTAAGCTACTACAAACAGCATAGTGAACGCATTATTGTGGCAAAGATAGATACGAAGCCCACACCTATTACAGTAGTACACGTTTATATGTCAACTAGCTCTGCAGATGATGAAGAAATTGAAGAAATGTATGATCATATAAAAGAAATTACTCAGATAGTGAAGGGAGATGAAAATTTAATACTCATGGGTGACGAATTCGGTAGTAGGAAAAGGGAGAGAAGGAAACTTAGTAGGTGGATATGGACTGGGGCAAAGATATGAAAGAGGAAGCCTTACAATAGGTAACACTTCGTTCAAGAGTCATAAAAGAAGGCTGTATACATGGAAGAAGACTGGAGATATTGACAGGTTTCAGATAGATTATATAATGGTAAGACAGATTTAGGAACCAGGTTTTAAATTGTAAGACATTTCCGGGGGCAGATATGGACTCTGACCACAATCTATCGGTTTTTGACATGTAGATTAAAACTGAAGAAACTGCAAAAAGGTGGGAATTTAAGGAGATGGGACCTGGATAAACTGAAAGAACCAGAGGTTGTACAGAGTTTCAGGGAGAGCATAAGGGAGCAATTGACAGGAATGGGGGAAAGAAATACAGTAGAAGAATAATGGGTAGCTCTGAGGGATGAAGTAGTGAAGGCAGCAGAGGATCAAGTAGGTAAAAAGACGAGGGCTGCTAGAAATCCTTGGGTAACAGAAGATACATTGAATTTAAATGATGAAAGGAGAAAATATAAAAATGCAGTAAATGAAGCAGGCAAAGAGGAATACAGACGTCTCAAAAATGAGATCGACTGGAAGTGCAAAATGGCTAAGAAGGGATGGCTAGAGGACAAGTGTAAGGATGTAGAGGCTTACCTCACTAGGGGTAAGAAAGATACTGCCTACAGGAAAATTAAAGAGACCTTTGGAGAAAAGAGAACCACTTGTATGAATATCAAGAGCTCAGATGGAAACCCAGTTCTAAGCGAAGAAGGGAAAGCAGAAAGGTGGATAGAGTATATAGAAGGTCTATACAAGGGTGATGTACTTCAGAACAATATTATGGAAATGGAAAAGGACGTAGATGAAGACGAAATGGGAGATACGATACTGCGTTTAGAGTTTGACAGAGCACTGAAAGACCTGAGTCGAAACAAGGCCCCCGGAGTAGACAACATTCCATTGGAACTACTGATGGCCGTGGGAGAGCCAGTCCTCACAAAATTCTACCATCTGGTGAGCAAGATGTATGAGACAGGCGAAATACCCTCAGACTTCAAGAAGAATATAATAATTCCAATGCCAAAGAAAGAAGGTGTTGACAGATGTGAAAATTACCGAACTAACAGTTTAATAAGTCACAGCTGCAAAATACTAACACGAATTCTTTACAGACGAATGGAAAAACTAGTAGAAGCCGACATCAGGGAAGATCAGTTTGGATTCTGTAGAAATGTTGGAACACGTTAGTCAATACTGACCCTACGACTTATCTTAGAAGCTAGATTAAGGAAAGGCAAACCTATGTTTCTAGCATTTGTAGACTTAGAGAAAGCTTTTGACAAAGTTGACTGGAATACTCTCAAATTCTAAAGGTGGCAGGGGTAAAATACAGGGAGCGAAAGGCTATTTACAATTTCTACAGAAACCAGATGGCAGTTATAGGAGTCGAGGGACATGAAAGGGAAGCAGTGGTTGGGAAGGGAGTGAGACAGGGCTGTGGTCTCTCCCCAATGTTATTCAATCTGTATATTGAGCAAGCAGTAAAGGAAACAAAAGAAAAATTCGGAATAGGTATTAAAATCCATGGAGAAGAAATAAAAACTTTGAGGTTCGCCGATGACATCGTAATTCTGTCAGAGACAGCAAAGGACTTGGAAGAGCAGTTGAATGGAATGGATAGTGTCTTGAAAGGAGGATATAAGATGAACATCAACAAAAGCAAAACGAGGATAATGGAATGTAGTCGAATTAAGTTGGGTGATGCTGAGGGAATTAGATTAGGGAATTAGACACTTAAAGTAGTAAAGGAGTTTTGCTATTTAGAAAGTAAAGTAACTGATGATGGTCGAAGTAGAGAGGATATAAAACGTAGACTGGCAATGGCAAGGAAAGCGTTTCTGAAGAAGAGAAATTTGTAAACATCTAGTATAGATTTAAGTGTCAGGAAGTCATTTCTGAAAGTATTTGTATGGAATGTAGCCATGTATGGAAGTGAAACATGGATGATAAATAGTTTAAAAAAGAAGAGAATAGAAGCTTTCGAAATGTGGTGCTACAGAAGAATGCTGAAGATTAGATGGGTAGATCACATAACTAATGAGGAAGTATTGAATAGGATTGGGGAGAAGAGGAGTTTGTAGCACAACTTGACCAGAAGAAGGGATCGGTTGGTAGGACATGTTCTGAGGCATCAAGGGATCACCAATTTAGTATTGGAGGGCAGCGTGGAGGGTAAAAATCGTAGAGGGAGACCAAGAGATGACTACACTAAGCAGATTCAGAAGGATGTGGGTTGCAGTGGGTTCTGGGAGATGAAGAAGCTGGCACAGGATTGAGTAGCATGGAGAGCTGCATCAAACCAGTCTCAGAACTGAAGACCACAACAACAACAACAACAACAAGTGCTGTTACAAAAAAAAGCAAAGCTTTCACATATAATATTGGTCTCAAGCTGCAAGAGAAGCTAAGCTTTCACATATACTGTTTATCTTTTTTGCGCGTGTTACACTTTAATATAACAGAAAGAAACTTCCACATGGGAAAAATATATTAAAAACAAAGATTCCAAGACTTACCTCCATGGATTTTAATACCTATTCCGAATTTTTCTTTTGTTTCCTTTACTGCTTGCTCAATATACAGATTGAATAACATTGGGGAGAGACCACAGCCCTGTCTCACTCCCTTCCCAACCACTGCTTCCCTTTCATGTCCCTCGACTCCTATAACTGCCATCTGGTTTCTGTAGAAATTGTAAATAGCCTTTCGCTCCCTGTATTTTACCCCTGCCACCTTTAGAATTTGAGAGTATTCCAGTCAACTTTGTCAAAAGCTTTCTCTAAGTCTACAAATGCTAGAAACATAGGTTTGCCTTTCCTTAATCTAGCTTCTAAGATAAGTCGTAGGGTCAGTATTGACTAACGTGTTCCAACATTTCTACAGAATCCAAACTGATCTTCCCTGATGTCGGCTTCTACTAGTTTTTCCATTCGTCTGTAAAGAATTCGTGTTAGTATTTTGCAGCTGTGACTTATTAAACTGTTAGTTCGGTAATTTTCACATCTGTCAACACCTTCTTTCTTTGGCATTGGAATTATTATATTCTTCTTGAAGTCTGAGGGTATTTCGCCTGTCTCATACATCTTGCTCACCAGATGGTAGAATTTTGTGAGGACTGGCTCTCCCACGGCCATCAGTAGTTCCAATGGAATGTTGTCTACTCCGGGGGCCTTGTTTCGACTCAGGTCTTTCAGTGCTCTGTCAAACTCTAAACGCAGTATCGTATCTCCCATTTCGTCTTCATCTACGTCCTTTTCCATTTCCATAATATTGTTCTGAAGTACATCACCCTTGTATAGACCTTCTATATACTCTATCCACCTTTCTGCTTTCCCTTCTTCGCTTAGAACTGGGTTTCCATCTGAGCTCTTGATATTCATACAAGTGGTTCTCTTTTCTCCAAAGGTCTCTTTAATTTTCCTGTAGGCAGTATCTTTCTTACCCCTAGTGAGGTAAGCCTCTACATCCTTACACTTGTCCTCTAGCCATCCCTTCTTAGCCATTTTGCACTTCCAGTCGATCTCATTTTTGAGACGTCTGTATTCCTCTTTGCCTGCTTCATTTACTGCATTTTTATATTTTCTCCTTTCATCATTTAAATTCAATGTATCTTCTGTTACCCAAGGATTTCTAGCAGCCCTCGTCTTTTTACCTACTTGATCCTCTGCTGCCTTCACTACTTCATCCCTCAGAGCTACCCATTATTCTTCTACTGTATTTCTTTCCCCCATTCCTGTCAATTGCTCCCTTATGCTCTCCCTGAAACTCTGTACAACCTCTGGTTCTTTCAGTTTATCCAGGTCCCATCTCCTTAAATTCCCACCTTTTTGCAGTTTCTTCAGTTTTAATCTACATGTCAAAAACCGATAGATTGTGGTCAGAGTCCATATCTGCCCCCGGAAATGTCTTACAATTTAAAACCTGGTTCCTAAATCTGTCTTACCATTATATAATCTATCTGAAACCTGTCAATATCTCCAGTCTTCTTCCATGTATACAGCCTTCTTTTATGACTCTTGAACGAAGTGTTACCTATTGTAAGGCTTCCTCTTTCATATCTTTGCCCCAGTCCATATCCACCTACTAAGTTTCCTTCTCTCCCTTTTCCTACTACCGAATTCGTCACCCATGAGTATTAAATTTTCAAACACGCGATCTAGTGTGAGAGGGAGAGAGGGAGAGAGGGAGAGAGGGAGAGAGGGAGAGAGGGAGAGAGGGAGAGAGGGAGAGAGGGAGAGAGGGAGAGAGGGAGAGAGGGAGAGAGGGAGAGAGGGAGAGAGGGAGAGAGGGAGAGAGGGAGAGAGGGAGAGAGGGAGAGAGGGAGAGAGGGAGAGAGGGAGAGAGGGAGAGAGGGAGAGAGGGAGAGAGGGAGAGAGGGAGAGAGGGAGAGAGGGAGAGAGGGAGAGAGGGAGAGAGGGAGAGAGGGAGAGAGGGAGAGAGGGAGAGAGGGAGAGAGGGAGAGAGGGAGAGAGGGAGAGAGGGAGAGAGGGAGAGAGGGAGAGAGGGAGAGAGGGAGAGAGGGAGAGAGGGAGAGAGGGAGAGAGGGAGAGAGGGAGAGAGGGAGAGAGGGAGAGAGGGAGAGAGGGAGAGAGGGAGAGAGGGAGAGAGGGAGAGAGGGAGAGAGGGAGAGAGGGAGAGAGGGAGAGAGGGAGAGAGGGAGAGAGGGAGAGAGGGAGAGAGGGAGAGAGGGAGAGAGGAGGCCTGACTGTCCGTGGTGAGCAGCTACATATGCTTTCCATATTATTGCTTCACAATTTTTTTTTATAATTTTCTCATTTTAATTTCCTTCAGCGCAATATTTTTAGGAAGCCATTTTCAAGACTGCGTACAGAAACTACTGTTTAACATCGTTGCACTTTACAGTACTCTTGAAATGCTAATTTTTGCCTATTCTGCAATGTCCGACCCTATTTCATGATCTATAAATTTTTTCTGTTGCTGTTACTATCCCATTTTGATATTTTATTATTATGCTTAGCTGAAATCCCTCTGAAATTGCCTCTGTCTAGGTTCATCCAATAATGTGGTACAGAAAGAACAGTGGTATGGGTGACAAAGTTCAAAATTAGTTGTACTCAACAGAAATGAATCGAATATTATTTTAAAACATCTACCACTCTACCGCACTGTTTCCAGTTCAAGAGTAACATTGAGTATTTTAATGCATTACATATGCTGGTAAGTTAAAGAAACCTGTTTATGTGTTATTGCACTTTTCTTATTTGATACATAAATGCCACATCTATAAGAAAGTGCTTGTAGTAACTTTCGATATGGTGAACTTTTATTAGGTATCCCATCACACATTGCTTTTTCCCCTATACTACTGTGTGGATCATAGATGCTGTAATCATAATGTAATTTCTGGTGTTATGTGGGTTGCCAATACACAAGGGGACAAAATTAACAAATTGCTAATAATGACAAAAAAATTATTTGGTTTTTTCCTGATCTTAAGTGTACTGCTGTGTAAGAAAATATTACACCAGAACTATTCATTTTTATTGGCACAACTTTATGAGCTGTGATCCATGTCTATTACATCTTTTACATACTCTGAAGCAGAGACATTATTCCATTGTCGTGTGTACTGGTTGTAGCAAAAAACTTGGTTTCATTCTCACCCCTAACACCTTTTTATGCACCCACTCTTTCTTTTGATTCTTTCTTTGCACTTCACGATTGTAAAACTTAATGCTCCTAAACTGCAGTTCACTTACGACAGAATAAAAATAAAATTTTTTAACTCTTCTCTTACCCCGTTTCCCACAAATTTATAAATTTTTTTGCCCGAGAGGCGTAACTACTTACCTGTGCCTAAGAACATCTGCTTGTCACAGTAATCACAAGTTGTCATCACTTTAAATGCTTTTGTGAAGCGATGTGCAATCATGTGACCCATTCCACGTGAAACTGTGGGTGTCCTTGGAGACTTTGGAACTTGAAGTGTTGCTGAGGGGAGAAAGAAAAACAAGTCAAACAATCAACTAATAAAACACAGTCTGAGGAGAGTAATTAAAATGTGGGTTCTGCTACTGATAAGCATCTATGAAAAAATTCAATAAAGTATGACAATATTACAGAAAGGACAGACTGCTACTCACCATATAGCAGAGATGCTGAGTCGCAAACAGGCACAATGAAAGGATTATCAAAGAAGTAAGCTTTTGGCCAAATGGGGTTTGTCAGAATTATATCACACGTGCGTACGCACGCACGCACGCACGCACACACAAACAAACAAACGTGTGTGCATGTGCTCGCTCTAACGAAACTTCCAGGCACATGGCCACAGTCTCTGGTTGCCAAGGCCAGACTGCGAGCAGCAGCACATGATGGGAGAAGCAATTCGGATGGTGGCGGTAAGGAGGAAGCTTAGGAGCAGCGGGAGGGGGGGGGGGGGGGGGGGGATTGCAGGGTAGGGTTAGGGGACAGTTAAGTACTGCTTGTGGGAACATTACCTTTGTGGCACAGTACCACCTAGGACTGGATCAAATAAATCACATTCTCAGTCAGACTTTTGGCTACCCCTTGTTGTGCCTTGGAATGAGGAATGTCCTACCCACTATCCTTCCCAACCCTTCTACAGTGGTATTCTGCCATCCACCAAACCTACGCAATATCCTCATCCATCCCTACACAACCCCTGCTCCCAACCTCTTGCCTCATGGGTCATATCCATGCAACAGATCTACACACAAGACCTGTTCCATACATCCTACCACCACCACCACCACCACCAGTCTGGTCACAAGCATCACCTATCCCTCAGAGGTAGGGCTAACTGTGAAACCAATCATGTTATCTACGAGCTAAACTGCAACCACTGTACTGCATTCTACATGGGCATGACAACCAACGAGCTGTGGCCAACAAACAGCTGTACCACCTAATAGCTGAGCATGCTGCCCAACACAACATTTCTCATTTTAATGAATTCTTCACAACCTGTGCCATCTCGATCCTTCCTACCAACACCAGCTTTTTTGAATTGCGCACATGGGAACTCTACGCAGGATATCCCACGTTCCTGTAATCTTCCAAGCCTCATCCTTTGTTAGTCATCATCCTACACCCACCTAACCCCATTCCAGTACTCCACAGCCCTCTATTCCACCAACACACCCACAGTCATTTTACTTCTTTTCCATTGCCCCCATTCTCTGTCTAACCTCCTAACTGTAGTTAACTGCTCTACCCTCCCTCTATCTCAGCCCTCACGCGTCCCCTACCCTGCTATCCCTCCCCCACCCTGCCACAGCCTTCTCCTTACCCCACGTCCTAGATTGCTTCTCCCATCAAGCACAGCTGCTCACAGTCTGGCCTCAGCAGCCAGAGACTGCAGCTGTGTGTGCAAGTTGAGTTTGCGTTTGTGTGTGTGCATGTGTTGTCTAAGTCTTACTTGCTCGACAGTCTTTTTCTTGTGCCTGTCTGCAGCTCAACATCTCCTTTACATGGTGAGTAGCAATATACTTTTAGAATACTGTCATTATTTCATCCTGGATTTTCAATCATTTGATATAATAAAATATGATACAAAAACATGACGCATATAAAGCTGCCAACAAAGGTGTATGATTGAAAGTGGAGGTGTGTAGTTTTGTATGAAACATGAATAGGAGCCAACAACAAGACAGTACCCCAAAAACTCCAATACAAAAATGTTGATAACCTACAACTTATTTCTTTCAGCTCTTGGAACATTATGTTGTATCTTCATGAATGGAACAGAACAGAACAGCTGATAAGCTGTAAATAATAAAAGGAAACTCAACAATGGAGACAAAGGAAAGTTGACAAACCAAGTCAAAACATTAAAATGATCTACACACAACAAATACAAAACTACAAGAAATTTACAAAAAGACAATAATTCAGATAAACTGTAAAAAAGCAATTAAAAAACAATCCACTCTTCAGTTCCCGATACAACAGTAGTGTTGCAGATCGATGAAACAAAAAGTAAAAACAAAAATTTGAAGCATGGGGGCAAGAAGAATGAAAAGAAGATAATGGGTAATGAGTTGAACGAAAAAAAAAAAAAAAATAAGTGTACTCATTATCACACGCACGCTTGATGTCTGTCCAGATCAAGAAGATTTAACAAGCACTGTAATGGCAATGACAAGAAAAACTGGTGTTTATGGCAAATTGGCTAACTTAGATGCTTGTAGGCAGGACATTTTGCACTGTTTGGTATCCCATCTGTAACTCAAATGTTTCACAAATGTGAAATTATGATATTTACAAAAGTAAAACATAACCTATTACAAAAACTGGTTGTGGAACACAATATGCTTATAACTCTCAACAGTTATGATAATTATCAATTCAAGGTGAGAAAGCCATGGGATAATAAAGCCTCTGTTATAAGCAGTTAATGAATATTGTCTGTCTATTCTGTTTTCTACTCTCATAATTCTATAAAATGAGTAAAGTTATCAGTACGGTCATAAATCATAAACTAAACACTTAGTGAACAATTATCTTCTACGCACAGCAATTATTTGTTTATTTTGCAACCTGAAATTTAGTGTATGATATTAAAATGATGAAAAATACCCTTATTGGAGGGGTCATCAGGCAATGCTGGACTAGGCGGAGCTCTTGAGGGGCTGCCAAGCTGGGGCGAGGTGTTTTCTTGGCCAATTAGATCACTACTGCAGTTGGGTCCTGGCTCTGTTGGCAACCGACCCCGGCGCATAAGCCTACCACCTGTTCCTGGAATATGCTCATTGCTGTAAAGAATATGAAAATTCCACATGACATCACCACAGTTAAATGTCAATATTTTTATCTCATCAAATGATGTAACATGTAGAAACAACAGGTCTGGCAATTTTGTGAGTTCAAAAAAAGGCAAATAGCAATTTACTTATGCAAATCAATAACACTTTATCACTCATATACCACTTTGTTTCCACTATTACAAATTAAATTTTGATTAACATATTGCCCATAAACATAGTATCAATGTGTTACCCATAACACAATAATGTCACACACTGCAAAAGGTGTAAGACAATTATATAATTTTGTTCCACTTTAAATAATGACTTCCCTTAAAAAATATGTGATTTTCAAATAATTATAATAATTACAGTTCCAGCCTCCTATAAAGTTTTCATTACTCATTCATTTTATAACTAACTTTGCACATAGTTTGTATCATTTTTACATCATTTTATTAATATTTTCAGGTCATTTTAATGATAAATTTCCAGTTATTTTGAGTCATAATAATACAGGTACCCTGCAGTTACAGATCCTTTTTCATATTTGGAAATAAGAGTCAGTGTTACAACACTTATTTCACTTTGGTAACCAGTGCGGTATTTAAACCTGAATAAAAATATGTGACTATGCACAGTAATAAGTATTACTACTATACAACCATCTGGAGAGTGACAGTTCATTTTATAAGTATACCATTCACCATTCCTGAACTAACAACATAATCAGGCAATTTCTGTAGGTAATAATGCAAGTTACCTTGCACCACTGCTGTCTCCTCCATCCACCCGATTTGCCAGCTGAGACTCATGGCTCTTTGACTTGGTTAGAGGATACGCTTCAGGCAGGAGTCCAGTCTGGTGCTTTTTGCGTGGTGGTGGTGTTGTTGGAAACTTCACACGTTCACCTGCTACAGACAACAAGATTCTGGCTATAATCAGAGTGGGACAAATTATGGTGAATACTTCTGGCTGAAGAACATGGACACAAGGTAAACTCCATCGGCAATAGAACTGATCTGCAAAATTTAATCCTTTGTCACTATCATATTAAATTGACAATTTAAAATACCACTACTTTTATCCAAAAAGCTATGAAATAGTGACTTCTCAATGGAATGAAAATAGCAATGCACGAAAGTATATTTAACGTGTGACATGTAAAATAAATACTGCTATTGGTAACAGAATTACAGCTGCCCATTGCTCTGCCATACAGCGACCTTGTCATTCTATATCTTACGATGTAGAAGATGCTCAGCATGTCAACTCATCTGGCACTTCTGTGCTCAGATTTACGTGGACATACGATGAGAGAGATCACACACTTCACATTCATAATATATCATCATCTCCGCTAAATACTTTTATCAAAAATGTAGCTTCCTTGTTCGATTTTGTTGCACTCTGAACTTTCTGCTGTTAAGTCCTTACCAGGCATCCTTTGTTGTATGTTAATGGCAACAGATTAAACAAGACGAACTACCGGTAGCATCATAGTTTGACATTAATTACCTATAGTGCTGCTACATAATTTTACAACAACATATACGAAAAAGGGATTGTGAGATGGACAAGCCGTGCTTGGTGAAACTTCCAGTGTGCAGCAGTAGTGGCCATAGTGGCAGAACGATGTCACTACACCAGGTAAGGTTTGGTACAGAGATAAAGGAAATAGGAGAGTGCATGGTTTTACCATAAGTAGTCAAGTGTAATTTCTGTAAGGCCTAATGAAGTAAATAAGTAAACTTAATGTGCACACACGAGATGTTTTCTTGAGGAGTTTAGCAGCAGTAATGTCTACGAGAGTGTGCACTGGGTGCCTGAAGTTCCCCCATGCTGCATTTAGGCTAGCAATAGAATTCGAGGAGCCTGATGGCATACCATGGGAAAGAGATCGGAGAAACATGTAAGAAGTAAATATAAGACGTTTTAGTTGTGAGCAGACGGAGCATGTGCAGAGGCAGTGCCGCCAGCCATGGAGTAGTAGTGTTGGTGGTATGAATTATCAACAGTTTTGCAGGAATAACAGCAGAGGTGGCTTGTATCAGCAGCAGTATTATAGGAATAATAGTAAGGATGACCTGTGATAAGAAGCAACCATTAAACTAAAAAGCGAACCCCAGACATGCCAAAGGATGTTCCCGGTAAAAGCAAATGCAGTGAGTATGAATGCAGAGGCAGAATATGTCAGTGAGGGTAACAGTTGGCACAAGGGCATGTGTCATTGGGCTCAAAGGATTTAATGGGTAACAGGCAATGAGGCCCACTACATTATAATTTGCGTGAGGTGGGAGATAATAATACATGGTCTCTGTGGTTGATAACTGTAAAATTTCAATTAGAGGCAACTAAGTTTAGGCAGAGTGTGGAAGCTGTGCCTCGCATAAGTGAGGGCTCAAGCATGATCCTAGGTTTAGTCTTGCTGCAACAGCATCATGCCGCAACTGACCTTCGATGATGCATGGTGGAACTTAGTGACAGGGGATTCAGACTAGAAAAGCGGTCATCAATGTTGATCTGTTGCTAGGACCATCTGTTATGTAAGCCAATCCAGTTAAACCAAGAACAGTGACGCAAAGACTTAAATCACGTGATTGTGTGTCGAATGGCACCAGAAGTCACTGTGGATGAATGTGGAGCCTGACTTAACAGTTGATACATTGTGTACAGTGGAAGTGTTTGAGGATAGTGAGGTATCGGGTGTAGTATGTTGTTGAGTAAGACTAGGTATTGTTTGGGTACAGGAAACTTTTACATGTACAGGAAAGGGACAGAGGCAAGGTATTACCCATCAGTGTGCAAAATTTTGGCACCAAGGAGGTTAAGCTGTTGGTGGGAATATTGATGGGAACACCAGAAATTCTGGAAGATGAAGACTGTTGCACAGAAGACGTAGGCTACAAAAGGGCAGAAGACGCCACCAAGACCGCACTGCATGAGGAGATGAAGCATTTGAGGGGGACAGAGTAGGTACAGATGTAAGAACTGTTGCCAGTACTTCAAGACTCGTGTCTTCTATGAGGACAGTTGCCTGTGCCTTTTTCAATGCAACACAGAATTCCGATGAGAAACGAAGTGCCAGAGAACTGAGGGCCATACTGAATACCATGGTCTCTGTAGCTAATTTTGGAAAAGTTTACCATCAATCCACTGTTGGCAGACAGCACAATAGAAGAGAATAGTAGCTCTTGGGGGGAGATTTTAACTGAACCGAAGTAGTCTCGGCAGTTTGAGGAACTACTGACTGCTACAGCTACCACCATTTGGACAGTAAGACTATGATAGAAGCTTACCCCATTCCAAACTTCAGAGAAACTATAATCTTGGACAGTGGCGTTTTTATTTATTTATAAAGATGGTCTTGAGGGGCATGTACCTTCAATTAGAGGTGGCTCCAGAGGATGGAGTGAAGTCCCTACTTTCAGTACCTTGGAGACATCATCAATATAGAAGACAGCTGTTTGGTTTAAAGTATGCACCAGCGATATTTCAGTATTTGTTGGATAGAGTGCTCAAAGGATTCAAATCTCATCAGTGTTTGGTGCATGTGGATAACAACTGTCCCCCACCCCCTTCCCAAGAAATTTTCAGGAACGCAAGCACCGACTAAGTATTCAGGAGGTTATGGGCAGCTCATTTAAAACTGAGTACTGAAAACGTCATTTTGTGTTGGAAGAAGTAAATTACTGTGGTCATAGAATTAGTAAGGATGGCTTTAAGACTAATATGAAACTGATACAGGCAGTGCGGTGCTTTCCAATACCAGGATTAAGCAAAGAGTTAACAGTGTTTCCTGGGCCTCACAAATTATCATTTTATTGGGGTGGATTTGTTAGGGTCATTCAACTAAACTCCAGCAGGGAATGATTTTATTCTGACTATAATAGACTATTTTTTTGTTACATTAAGATGGTGACAATGCTTGACCAGCGGGCACCGTCGAACAAGATTGGTTAAAATATGGTTGCTGAAGTTTGGAGTGCCAGAGAGAATAATTATGGATCCAAGGGTACACTTCATACCAAACCTGATGAAGGAATTGTGCTGGTTATTGAGAGTAAAAAAATTAAGAACTAGTCCATGTCATCCTCATTCAAATGAAAGATCATAGCAGGTTCATTGGATGATCGGAAAGATGCTTAGCTATTATGTTAATTCCCGCCATATGGGTTGGGGCACAAACTCGTCTTTTGTGATAAGTGCATACATGAGGGTTGGAACTTTAATAGTGGCAACTATTTATTTACAGCTCATACAAAATAGATCTGTGTTTCAAAGTTTTACTGACCCTCGAAGTAGTCATCAGCATTGCGTATAACCTGTTTTCAGCTATGTGGAAGTTACAGGATACTCTTAACAGTGCCAGTTGTGTTGACAGTTCGAGCGGCGCGGTCTATTGCCCAACAAATTTGTAGCAGTTCTGAAGCGAATGCCGTGAAGTGTTTCCTTCAGTTTAGAAATCGAGTTGAACTTAAGAGAACTTAAGTCAGGGGAGTGCAGTAGGTGGTATAGCACTTAGCAGCCCCATCAGTCACACGAATCAGTAACAGCTTGCACTGTGAATGCTTGAGCACTGTCCTGCAAAATGATGGTCAGGTCCTGCAGAAAGTGTCAGCACTTCTGTCTCTATGCTGCTCATTTTTGGAACACTACTTACAACGAGCTTGTGTACTTGAAAAGGGACAAGTTGGTTGGTGGATTGGTTTGTTTGAGATGTAAAGGGACCGAACTACAGGGTCATCAGTCCCTTTCTCCTGGCGCGAACAAGGCCCAGGATAAAACCACACCTAAAAGAAAATGAATGGAACAAACAAAACAACAGGGAAACTTACACCACAATAATAAAAGAGGATGAGCCAGCCACACTGCAAGACAAAGTTTCCACCCCAAAAGGCAAGGCAACACATGAAGGCAAAAGACTAACATCACAACAAGCAAATGTAAAGAAAGGGTGACAGAGTTAAACTGGAGGGAGGGTGGAGGCCCCAGAGAAGGCCAAACATCCACCCTTAGAAGGTATGATGAAACCCCCCTCCACACGAATAAGACATAAAACTAAATCTGCTGTTGAGCCATTATCAACCAACACTGAAGGTAGGGTGCTGGAAAGGTTAAAAGTCCACCACTAAAAGTGGGCAGTTCAGGACCATGTGAACAACTGTCATAGGGCAGCCACAGCGACACCGAGGTGGGTCCTCGTAACGGAGGAAGTAACCATGTGTGAGCCACGTATGGCCAATGCAGAGCCGGCAGAGAACCACAGTGTCCCTGCAAGAGGCCCACATGGAAGACTTCCACACATTCATAGTCTCCTTAATAATATGCAGTTTGTTATGCGTACCGTTATGCAATTCCATCTCAAAAAGCCGAAAAACCTTGCGGCATAATACGGAACACAGGTCAGGTTCAGACATGCCCATCTCCAGAAGCGGTTTCCGTGTATCCTGCTTTGCCAGCCTGTCTGCAAGTTCATTGCCTGGGATTCTGACGTATCCTGGGGTACAGACAAACACCACTGAACAACTGACCATACCAGGGCATAGATGCACTCCTGGATGGTCACTACCAAGGGATGGCAAGGGTAGTGCTGGTCAATAGCTTGGAGGCTATTCAAGAAGTCAGTACAGGCAAGAAACGAGTCATCAGGGCAAGAGCAGATGTGCTCAAGAGCACGAGATATGGCCACCAGCTCTACAGTGAAAACACTGCAGCCGTCTGGCAAGGAATGCTGTTCGACATGCCCCCTGAGAACGTAGGCGAAGCCAAGATGACCATCAGCCAATGAGCTGTCTGTATAAACCAATTCAGAGCCCCAGGACATGGCAAGAATTGAGAGGAAGTTACAGAAGCGAAAAGCAGCAGGAGGAACCGAGTTCCTAGGGCTGTGCGAAAGGTCCAGATGTAGCCGCGGCCTAGCTATACACCATGGAGGCATACGCGGATGGAGCCGAAAGGGAGGTGGTAAAGGAAAGGCCTCCAGTTCACACAGGAGGGGTCAGATATGAACTGTGAATGTAAGCCCTGACCTGGGCTGCCAATGCAGATTAACCACCATGGGTTCAGAAAAGGAGACGGTAATTCGGATGCTCAGGAGAACACAAATGTGTGCAACGTAACTGGCAAGGAGTTGTGCATGCCAAATCTTCAAAGGAGGGACTCCAGCTTCCAAAAGGGCACTGGTCACCGGACTCGTCCTAAACACACCCATCGCTAGCTGAACGCCACAGTGGATCGTCATTAAGGTAAAGTTCTGGTTCTGGGTGAACAGTACAACACTGACAGAAGTGCATGACAAACGACTTTGCGACTGAAAACTGGAAGCCATAGGCTAGAGCCCATGACTGCACCTTGCGAATGGCTCCCTGTAGGTGCCGCTCAGAAACACGATTACTGGAGGAGCAATACAAATTGCAGAAGTCGTCTGCATATAGAGAAGAAGAAGCCGATGGCCCTACAGCTGCTGCTAGACCGTAATGGCCATTAAAAATAGAGATACACTCAATACAGAGCCCTGCAGAACCCCATTCTCCTGCATATGGGGGGGGGGGGGGGGGGGGGGGGACTATGGGGAGGCACCAACTTGGACACGGAAAGTGTGGAGCAACCAGAAATTTTGGATAAAAATTGGGAGCGGGCCCCACTCATATAATGTGACAAGGATGTGATGTTGCCAGGTCGTGTTATAAGCTTTTCATAAATCAAAAAAGACGGCAACCAGGTGTTGGCATCTGGAAAAATCTCTTCAGATGGCAGACTCGAGGGACACAAGATTATCAGTGGTAGAGCGACCCTAGGGGTAAGCACCCTGGCATGGAGCCAATAATGCATGTGACGCCAGGACCCAACCCAACCACCGACGCAGCTTACAAAGAACATTTGTGAGGCTGATGGGCCAATAGCTATCCACATCAAGCAGGTTTCCACCGGGTTTGAGCACCGGAACGATGGTGCTCTCCCGCCATTGTAATGGAAAAACGTCATCGCACCAGATCTGGTTGAAGAAGATGAGGAGATGTCACTTGTAGTCGGATGAGAGATGTTTAATAATCTGACTGTGGATCCAGTTTCGTAGTGAATTACTATTTGGAAGTTTTGCCCTCTCACTGCTCCTTAGGTGCTGGCTGGGAGGTCTTCTCGAAAGTAGTTTCAGGGACAGAGGAGAACCTTGAAACCTTCCGACCAGCAGCCAATGGCTCTTTCAACTACTGGCTGATGTCCACTGGACCACTGAGGGAGAAACCATGGAAGGTAGAGTCCCCTTCCGCATAAGAGGAGCCAAAGGAGGCCATTTGCTTGTCTGGCACGGGGAGAGGACCGACGCACCCAAAGTAGAAGCTTTGGGAGCAACAGAAGAAGATGTGCCCTCAGCCAACTGGAGGGAGGAGGAAGACTGGCAGCCCCAAGGGGCCACTGGAGTCACCTTAGATGGTGCACGTCATCAATGGCAACGCCATCATGGCGGCAGCATAAGAAGGGAGTATGGGAACAGGGTTCAGTCTTTCAGGGGAGGGACATAGGGTTTGACACCACATCGTTACACTATCACCTAGACCTTTCCAGGTAATGAATCACCCTTAAAGGCCAAGATGAAGGCACCAGTGACAACTCTATTGTCTTTGGGTCCCCTGTTAATGTGCCGGATGAAATGAACACCCCACCGTTTTAAACTAGCACGTAGCTGATCATCGGACTGTAACAGGAGGTCATGATGAAAAATAATTCCCTGGACCGTAGTGAGGCTTTTGTGGGGAGTGACCGAAAGAGGAATATCACCCAACTTGTCACAGGCGTTAACACCTGGGACTGGGTTGGGGATGCCACCTGAATCAAAACCAACCCATTGCACATTTTGGGCAGCACTGTCACATCCCCCGACTTGGCTTTCAGGTGATCAACAAAAAACAGAAGCTTTGTTACCAGAAAGGAGTGCCCATCAGTTCTGCTGCACACTAAATAACGTGCCGAATATGAATCCCGTCGCTCTGAGGCCCTACAGTCCTCCCAAGGTGCTGCTAAAGAGGGGATTTAGGGTCATACCAGTCAGCATTGAAATCAACCTTTCCTTTCTTAGAGACTGGTGGGGCCGTTCAGTCTCCAGCTAAAGATGAGAGTCCACTTCATTGCAGGTCATCCACCCTGATGCCATCCACTCCAATCAGGTGCTCTCCCCACGGGCCCCAACCAGCCACAGCAAAGGCCACCTGGCATGATGGCTGTTGCAAGGAGTCCTTGGCATATGTGGGAAGTTTACAGGTCAGGGATCAGCAGTGTTGTCAGGGGGCCACCACCAAATGGGTACACGACGGCCCCACCACAACAGACTGGCTACTGTGCTGGATATGAGCACAGAGAAATCCAATATTGTCATTGGGGTGAAAGAGGACAGGAGAGAATGGAAGAAGATGACATGCCACAGAAAGTGTCCTTGCCCAAATAGTTGAATTGCAGGTGGAGATGCAAAGCTGTGCGACAAGAGGTCCAGCAGATCAAATCTAAGAGCACTATGGGTAACTCGTGCACTACGTAAGGTGTCCTTCCTCATATGGTCCACACTTTTGTAGAATGTGGAAAGTAGCAGGTCAAACCATAAAATGGGACCAGAACTTATAGTGCCAAAAAGTGTAAGACTCCTAATGACAGACAGGAATACCTTAGGCCTATTCTAACCTCTGGACCCGGACAGGGAGTAAAATTCTTGTGATTTTGATTATTTTATTTAGTGTGTTGCGTAGATTATTAAAATAATTTTGGGTAGGATCATGTGTGTATGTTGGGGTATGGATTATCTTTATTTGGTGAAAAGTGCTGTTCAGAGTCAGCTGGTTCCAGAGGGGGGAGGCAGTGGAGGGAGGGGGCGTGGTGGTGGTGGTGATGGTTCCTGTCCTTAGGTTGCCACTCGGAGAAGCTAAGGATAGAAGAATGCTAGTTTTGACGGCACTGTACTGCTCTGCCTGGGAGGGGAAGGGGGGGAAGGCGGGGAGGGGATGATACTTAAGTTGGTATTTGCTGTGTGGAAACTGTTGAACTAGATAAGGAAGATTGCACTCAGGGAGGCATCAGAACACAAGAAGTTGCCCGCAGCATAAGTGTGAGTGATAGAGCAGATGCAAGAAGTAGTAGGATATGAATAGGATACAAGCAGTGCCACATGAGTTACGAAGGGTAAATTGGGGACAGACAGATCCTGTAGGACAATCCTGAAGACAATGCTAAAGACAATATTTGGGACAGAGGATGAAACCAACATTAGCAAGCTGAATAGGACAGCGTAAGCCACAAGAGAAGTGGCACAAGGGAAGAGGGCGACTGTATAAAGCAATCCACAAGGATTGTGTGTGGAGAGCCATGTTGAACAACACACATTTCAACAGTTAACTAACTAGAGAGATAATGGATTGCGCCAGAGCATCAGCTAGCACGCTAAACCAGGATTTAGAGGAGGTGAAAGCATTGATACAAGTATTAGATGCAAGAATAACACTGATGAGACTGTTGCAGTCACTAGGAGATATTATGTGGGAATCAAGAGGGGTCATGGCGAACTTGTTGGAAGCTGTTCATCAGGTACCTTACGGGCAATTGAGTCTAGTCTTATCATCGGAACAAGGTGCTGAGAGATTTACTGCCTGAGCTACAGGTGGTAGAAGAGCCCAGCAGCCAGAACCTGCCTTCCTACTGCCATGAGCAACCGTGGATGTGAAAAACGGCATTGCAAGGTTGTATGTGTCAGTGAATATACCAGTGGCTACGAAGTAGACATTGTTTAAATGTAACATAGTGCACACCTATCCAGTAAGGCTAGAAACAGTGGGGAAGTTTGTGCAAGTAAAAGAGGCTGGTATGGCAATCTGCCAGCAATGCCAAAGCAGGATGGTCACTATATGTCCCATTCACTACAACCAGATAGGAGGAAGCACCTGTGCCATGTATTTGATCAGGGTGCAAGGCAATGGGTCACTCATGGCAAAAGGAGCTGATGGAACTACAGACGTACTTCCAGCGAGTGGGTCTACTTTGCGTGTACTCTGTGTATGAGGACATAATAGCATGGTAAGCTAGTACGAACAAGATAAGCTCACAAGTTAAGAGGCAGTGGGTCGTTAATGGAACCATGTGTGACAATAGGCCAGTGTTTCATTTATCAGCTGTAATGATGGGAGCTACTCTTTCAACAACACACATCCAAAGCTGTAATGGCCGGACGTTCCCTTAAGAGATGTTGCCTAAACAATACCCTACCTTCTTGAATGATAAATGGGAACTAAACCCAGTTCATTAACTAAGTCAAATGATAGCCACATAGGAGAGTGAACCACTGTAGAGTAACTAATTCAAAAGGCTGAACTGTTATTAGGATAGTCGATGCTGGGCAACAATGACCCTGAGTGTCAATTCCCAGTGGAATAGTGACAGTCTGCTCTGCACAGCTTTTATCTGGGATGACAAGCCATTTAGAAAACCAATCCACAGGTAGTCCAGTTTCTGTGGACTGGATTCTCTGAGAATGACAATAGAGTGTTGAAGGAGGATGGGAAACAGCCACAAAATGTAATGTCATAAGTGTAAAGTGTTTAAAATTGCCAGTCAAGTATAATCTTGAAAGTTTGCATTTATACTACAGATCAAGGTTGCAAATAGTCATAGTACAAGTCTGATTCTGACCAAGACTTGAACGGCCAGGGTTCCCCGTGGAATGAGGTAATTTATTTCCTTTCGATACCTAGTTTTTAGTGCAACTTGCAGGAACCTGTAGTGAAGCAATCGCGACCCATCACGACTATTGCAGGAGCAACAGCATGCTGGTATGCATAATTAGGCAGCATGTTAGTTAGAATAACACATACTCAAAATGTTTGCAAGACAGACCAGCCACGCTTGCTGAAATTTGCACCACACAGTAGTAAAAGCCAGAGTAGGCGAGATGATATCATCGTGACAGGTCAATGCCCATATTGTGAGTTATGTGACTGGGAGTCGGGTAATAATGCACCTCAGAGCTGTACAAATAGGTGTGAATTTTGAGGTAGATTCATCTTGACTCCAGCAGCACCTCCACCAGAGCAGCAGGTCCACTCTAGACCCTGAGACAACTGAGCACAGCCAGCTGCAGCCACGAGTTTGCGACCCGGTCGAGCCAATCACGTACTGCCCACCACTGCAGTGGACACATGAAGAGTCAGAGTCACTGGGTGCAGCATTCCACAATGGAACACCATCACAGCAACAGTAGGAGGATGCCGTGACCTCAAGGCCACAGGCTACTCACAGGCCGCTGGCTGCTGCTGGGCCTGATACCAGCATCACAGGGGCCCTGTGCACGCATCTCTTCACTGGGGCGGAAACCAGCTGCCTTTGAAGTGATGCTGGCCAGGTTTGCTAGAGTAAGGTGTGTTTGGCCGACAATGCTAACAATGTGATGTGTATTTACAGTGAATGAAATATTTCTCTAAACCACCAGTGCAATGGCCTGTCAATCCATCCATCACCCTACCAAGTGCCTTCTACACTCCACAGATCGATGGGTCATCAAAGGGATAGTCATGATGATGTCATTGCTCTTCACAAATAAGGAAAGTAAATGACAATGGAAACAGTATGGCATTTCTTTACAAAGTTTTGTGGTACCTGGAATGCCAAACTACAATACAGTAGAAAAAGAAAATGAACTAGTGAATGTTCCACAAAAATCCCATTCTTAAATGTTCTGCAGTGGAAAACTGCCACATTTCCCAAACCCACATAAATGATCACGTGCTCACTATGAAAGAGTGGAATACCATAAATGTGCAGCAATCAAGAAGTCTCCCTGACAATAAATCATGGACTCTTGTTTCCAGAGAGATATGTTTGAGAATATAAATATCCAAAAAGAATGAAGACACAGCGCAGATGTACAAGCTGGTGGATTTCTGTTTGGCTCCTGGCATTCATGTTTGAGGCTGTACGAGACTTCTCAGTTCATTAGCACTAAGCACTGGTAATAGTGCACCAACAGTTTGCACAGAAGAACAAATCTGCTTTATTCACCTGGCCTCCTTCCACAAAATTGCTCATCTCAGCCGAAGTGTTCGGACAGAGACAAATGAGAAAACAAGCCTAACCCTATGCTAAGAACCAGATATTTCTTTGGAAAGGTGATAGCTTACCCTGATAACAGATCAATAATTATTGATCTAGGCTTTTAGTCAGAGGTCAAATAGTAGTAGTATGGTATTCTGCTTTATGGCAGGTCTTGTCATGGGTTAAGCCTCTACCACTTTTGTCTGTCCATAGCCAGTTTTTTCATTTCTGAATATTTGTCTCCTTTGATACTGTCCAGCATATGATGTCTTCTTTTTCCTCTTCCCCTTTCTCCCTACACCATCCCTTCTATTCCTTGCTTCAATAAACAGTCCCTCCTAAAACAATGTCCAATCCAGTTACGTTTTCTCTTTCTAATGACTTTCAGCATGTTTCTTTCTTCTCTAACTCTTCTTGATACTTCTTCGTTCCTTACTCAATCTTCCCATTTCACTTTTTCCATTCTTCTCCATATCCACATCTCTAGTGCCTCCAATCTTCTTTCTTCGTCCTTCCTCAATGTCAGGAAGGTCAGATAAGGCACCACCAAAACAACTGCGACAGTTGAGCACTTATATAAAAGGCAATGTATTGACAGATGCTGTTCCCTGCACAATTACAATGGAACTTGACAACAAAGCACTTGCCTTGCTTCAGCAACAAGATTGGGAAGTGCAAGACTCCATGGCACATCCATCTCAATCACAGCCACATCATATCTAGTGACCTCATTCGGCATAAAACTATATTCTGATGTAGAAACTTTAAGTGCACGCCCATTTGTGAGAGTGAACCTTCATTAACAAGCAATTTCATTGCTACATGATTTGTCCCACACTTTGTGCATGAGAGTGTGGCCTCTCAATGTAATAAAATCAAACACCATGTCACTGCACTGCGTCACTTCCAATCAGCATAACCCCTTATTTTAATATGCGCACACAGACACTGTTGGACCTTTACCACCATCTACTATCAATCATCAACTGCTTCACCTGGCAATCTGAAGTTTGTCCTTCGTCTACACTGCAGCTCTACCTTTCTTCACAGATGGATCACTTATTCTTGATTAGTTCTCTGTATCACTATCAATTAGAGCATGCAGTTTGCACCTCTCTTGGGGGACACCACCTTGGCGAAGCACTGTCCGTGCGAGTGGAGATGCTTGCATGTCCGTGGGAAGCTGAAGGCTATGCCGAAGGTAGAGGACCTACTGCCGGAAAGGCCTCAGCCGATGGATCAGACAGAGTGTCCGACAACGTCCCATCTTCCCTATCCACTCCTAGTCCTACCCTATTCCCTGACACAACCCAAGGTGTGACTCATGACCTTACGGGGGCATCATTCAACAATTATAGGCACCATTTGTCAACTTCAGTTGGTCATACAGAGGGCATCATCATGCTCGTTGCTCTTTCATTTTGCTGACCTTTGGATATGTAAACATACCATCTTAGTACAAAACACAAGGCATTATGGTTGTCATCAATGGCAGCTCGAATACGATTTCCATCAGAGTTAGTTTAAACCAACTTTCTACACCTCCGATACCGGTTCCAGCAAACAAGCTAAGGCACAACATGTGCCGTTAAAGATGCCTGAGGATTCCATGACAGACTTCAGGGACTTATCTACCGCTCCATCAATTGTCATGCCACCTGGGCATCACATCTACTTAAATAAAAAGCACCTCATAAACTGTTACCTTTACTTCTTATATTACTTACATTCCATTGCAACATAAATAGGAACTACCAATAGAACAGTCTCTTCTTATGAATGTTCTATGAATATTATATCAAATAAAGTACTGGTTCTCAACCACACCAATACAAATCTGAAAAGAAATAAAAATTGACAAACTTCTCATAAAAAGTGAGAACAGTCGCCAAGAAAACTCACAAAAGAGATTGGTAAAGTGCTGGGAAGAAATCAAAGAATCATTACAAAAAGAGACTCAATTTTGAGGAAGTAATTATAGGTGACTAAAGAAGATATGTGATACGATCTCAATGTGACAGATAGTCTACAAGACACGGAAACTAGTAATGCATGCTAATAAACACACTCCGAAAGACAGGAAACAGAACTGACCTAAATAAGTACTGTGGGCTTTCACTACTACCTATGTCTTAGCAAGTTATTTATTTAACTGTAAAGAACAGATTGAAAAGCGGGAAGACTCATGCAGTGTGCCCCCGCCCTCTCCCCTTGCACGTTCTGGGAGTAAGAAAAACCTGAAACAGAATCACAATAGTTGTGGTTGTCAATTTGAAGACACTGCATGAATCGGGAAATGTGCACTTCTCAAAATTTAGAAATTCTTTGGAGTACATAAGAGTACAAAATAATCATAAATAAGATGATAACAGAAATAAACTGGGGAAATTTTTGAGCCACTAAGGATTTAGACACACATCAGACAATGGTCGTTCACCTAACAAAAAATAATGAGAACATGAAAGACAGGAATAAATGGAAAGGGACTTGAAAGTACCTGTGCCTATGCTCTAACAGACCAGGTTTGATGGATGGATGGATGGATGGTTAGTTGGTTAGAAGAGAGGACTAAACAGGGAGGTCAAAGGAACATCAAGGCAGCAGGAAGAGTAAATAACATGATTTGGGGGAGGGGGGGGGGGGGAGGGGGGAGACGAGCAGGAACTTTCCACAGATGCTACACATGTCAGGACACTAGCACTGCCACCGACCCTTCCAAGTCCTCACATCATACCACAATCACAACATAAGAGGGACAACATCACAGGAAGAACACACAAGAAAATGGGGAAAAAAATGGGACAAAAGACTAAACAAAAAACCCGAAAAAGTGGGGGAGGAGGGAGAACATGGTTCGTGTAAAGCATGTCGAGGCCTCCAAAACCAGCACCAATGCTAACAAAGGCTTTCCAGACCCAAAAAGAAAGTCAGGTACAAAGAAACATGCTGTCTTCATTGCAGTTTTAATTTTTTTGATTATTTGCCAAGGATATGCTTCATCATTATTTGGGCATCGTCTGATTGGCCTACAGAAGAAATACAAAATTTCGAAACAGCATCCTTTGATTGCTAGGAAAATATAAAGGAACTTACTGATATTTGGTAGCGATGGGTACATGGCGCAACCAAGCATAAACATATACCACCATGTAAATGTCACTTGTCAGAACTTTAAAAACCCGAACATAGAATAAAATAGAGGATGACCGAAAGGTATTTTTAAAAAACATTTAATTTGCTTAGTCCCGAAATTGACAAACCACACTAGAAATAAGAACGAAACAGCAGATTACTTCATTATGGCACATACTGCATTCCAATGCAAACCTAACAGGATCAGGCCTACAGAAGCTTTTATGTCAATAACAAGCTGGACATGTAGTGCATATTCTGGCTGTACGCATCACACTGAATATATAAACTCAAAAGGCCCCTAAGACTAGAACACACAGCTCTCAGCAGTGTTCAATTGTTAAATCTTGTCATAACAACAAACCAAGACAGTTATTGTAGATGACGTGTTATAAAAATTGCTGATACATTTCTTACATTAACATCCAGAATAATCAGGGTAAACAAACATTGAAAACTGAAGTATATAAAAAATACATTCCCATAACAGGAATGCACAGAAGTACGTAGGGGAGCTCTGAATACTAAGTCTGAGTGCCCAAGCAGTTTTATAGCCAACAACATTGTGCATACCAGAATCTTCCTGAAATCAAAAGTCACGCCCCCTCCCAATCCCTCTGATGTATGAGAGCATGCTATGCTAACTACCTGTCACAGATGACTAACAGCGTCACTGCTATATCTGGATGAAAAGCAAGTGCAGCATCTAAGTCTTACACTTCAGTGTAAGCAAACAACATGAAATATAATACACAGTCACATTAATGTTTAAACAGAACACTGCCACTGATAATCTTGGAGGGTGCACAATGTAGCCCCCACCTGTGATGAAGGGACATAAGAACCTGGAGAGGAGATAAAGTGTTCCCAACAGATCAAGTAACGGGTTTTGGCACAAAGACGTTTAAAAGTATTAAAGCCAGCAGAGGAAGAGTGCTGCTTCAGTAGTTGCAAGGAGTGAAGGCAATTATAGACGACAGTCGCAATGGCCATGCTCCACCAAGGAACTGGTTGGCGGTGAACAGGGACTGTCAAGAGGAGAATGGCAATGCCAACGGCACAAATTATATTTTCGGACAGATCATGA
The DNA here is from genome assembly GCF_023897955.1 of Schistocerca gregaria. Classification (NCBI taxonomy): domain Eukaryota; kingdom Metazoa; phylum Arthropoda; class Insecta; order Orthoptera; family Acrididae; genus Schistocerca; species Schistocerca gregaria. Next base: position 197,291,100 of record NC_064920.1, read on the forward strand.
ACAAGAGAATTAATGGGAAGTGGTCACTATTGCAGAAGTCATTGTGCAGCGACTAGTGTAATGAAGGAAGATGGGGAGGGGAAGTGAGTGAAAAATTAATGGCAGATAAAGTGCCACAGGAAGCACAAAAATGAGTAGCGGAGCCATCATTAAGGACGGTAGGATGTGAAACAAGCCAACCTGGAGCAGGAGAGGCACCACAGGACCTTTTAATTTTCACTGTCTATACTTTTACAAATAAATTTATTAAACTGTCAGTATGACCAGGAAGGATTCAGGATTCACACTCATAGCAGAGAAAGTTCAAAAACATAACAAAACAAATTCTTTTCACATGTGAAATTTCATCATTTTTCCACTTGGTATTGGCTGCCTTTGTTGCTGTAGGTATACTTTTCTTCATAAGTAAGATTCTTCGGTGAATTTTGCACAGCATGCAAACCATACTTACAGGTGTATGAGACTCTGGAATTTCCCAAATCTGTTAAAAACTGTGGTAAAAATTGAGATAATTAACTATAAAATTCGAGTTTTCTCTAAACACGAAGTTTAAAACATAACAGCCCATTCATTTTTCGATAGATTACATAAATTCTACAGTTTCATACACCTGTAAGTATGGTTTGTAAGCTGTGCAAAATTCATTGAACAATCTCTCTTACTTATGAAGAAAAGTGTACCTATAGCAACTAATGCAGCCAACAGTAAGTGAAAAAAATCATGAAATTTCACATTAAAAAAATATTATGTTTCGTGTTTTTGAACTTCCACTGCTATGAGTGTGAATCCTGAATCCTTCCTGGTCATGCTGACAAAGTTTTATGAATTTATTTGTAATAGTATAGACAGTGCAAATTAAAATGTCCTGTGGTGCCTCTCCTCCTCAAAGTTGGCCCGTTTGACATCCTACCCCCCTTAAGAAAGCACAGGTTGTGGTCCACAAAACAATTGGTCCATGAGGAAAGCACTGCCCCATAAATGGTGACACGCATTAAAATACCCAAGGAGGAGGAATGGACGGGGGAGTTGCTCACAGTGGGAGTCAGAGCAGCGGGTGTAGGTAGCCTGTAAGGCAGGAGGTAGAGACAGCAAACCATCACCGCAAAGTCAAAGTGGACCTGGTTGGCAACTGCTTCCAATGTGGTATTAAGGGGGTTCCATGTACTAACAATGTCCGCAAGTACCAGCATGCAAACATCACTGGAAGCTCTTAAAGGACCCACATGGTTCAGACACAAAGCACAGAACCATCGAAGAGTTAGAGAGTGACTATCAGTAAGTTGAGATTCTTGGAGAATGACAAGCTGGACAAGTAAAAGAAAATAAGGGACTGCAGGTCTGGTAAGTGACAGTAGCATCCTTTACAGTTCTACTGAAGAAGCATGGAGCGGGGATCCAAATAAGCTGGAGCCAATCGTGCTGCTAAGTCAACATCCGCCATAAATGAGAACGTAGTGACACCCATAAATAAGAGGTCACTCAGGTTGCAGAGAGATGCCACCTCTGGGGCCACCAGATTAGCTTTGTCCTGGAACTTACATTTCTTCTTGTTCTCTTTAACAGGTCAAGGAGTGCAGGGCAAACCCCCCCCCTTTCACACACACACACACACACACACACACACACACACACACACACACACACACACACACAGAGAGAGAGAGAGAGAGAGAGAGAGAGAGAGAGAGAGAGAGAGAGAGAGAGAGAGAGAGATATTCCATACGATATAGAACTGAAAGAGAGCAGGGATCCTTGAGGTGCATTGACTGTGTGCTGTGTGCCCTGTGGCCGAGTTGCGGCAGCACGCCTCCATTCTGGGAGATGCCTGGAGGAAGAGGGGAGTGGGGTCTCTGGGAGGGAATCCCATCACCAGTGGGTGCTGCTGAACAAGGGGGACACTTTTCACTTTTTCTGTTGGAGATTGGGCACCCAGATGGTAGGGTGTGGGGACCACAAGAGAGTGAGAGAAGAGAGAGGGCAAGGATGAGTTAAGGAGGAGGGAAAAGTGGTGAAGGACATAAAGACAAAGTCATACATCATCGACAAAGGATGAAGGAGATCATATTTCTGATGAGCCTCATGGTGTGGGTGCCTACATTCACCATGTAGAGGGCCCTCCGTACAGCAGGAAAATGTGCCCAAAATGCAAACAGCAAAACACCCCATGCCTCGTGGGATGTTAGGCTTCACGTTACACTGATAACATATAACCTTGACTTTCTCCAAGAAGGTAACAACACCTCCCCCCCCCCCCCCTCAAGTGCCAGAATCAAGGGGCTGGTATCAATACGATTGTCCTTACAACCTTTCTGAACATGCCAAACAAACTTAATACCCCGTCTTTCAAGACTGGCCCCAGAGTTCATCATCAGTTTGACAGGTGAGGTTCCTACGAAAAATGACTCCCTGAATCATATTGAAAGACTGGTGAGCAGTAACAGACACCATGATGCACGGTCACAAGCATGAACGGCTCCAGATTCAGAGGCAGAAGTAGTTTTGATCAACAGCGACCCTGTCCGCATCTTACTGAGAGACTCCACTTCGCCAAACTTATCAACATTTTCCACAAAAAATAATGGCCTGGCGATGGTGGTGAAAGTGTCCCCATCAGTTCTAGAGCAAACAGGCAGGAGGGAAAGTGCTTCACTCTAAGCCAGTGAGCAAGAACCTCCTCACAGGTTGTAGCCAGGGAAGGGTAGGCCACAGGACCATAAGCAACATTAAATGACCCATTGACAACCACGGAGACTGCAAGTTTTTTTGAAGCTTAATGCATTACATACTCAAAGCATCACCCTGATGCCACCCATCAAGGGCTCTCCCTGTGAGCAGCAAGGAGCTTCTGGGCATAGTGGCCTTTGCCAGGAGTTCCAATGCTCCAGAATGACAAGCCACTCCTAGGCACGCACTGCGAGGCAATAGCTCAGATGCTGGAAGTGTGATCCCTGCGTTGTTACAGGGCTCAGCCATATGAGTATACAACAGCCCCAAAGACTGGCTGCACATACTGGTGACCTAGCAGCGCAAGGAGGGGGGCACTGCAGCAGGGAAGGAAGAGAGGGAGAAGGGGAGAGAGGAATCCCTGCATAGATGTTAGGGAGTTCTTCCCCAAATGGCTCATGCCACAGAAAGAAAATTTAGGAGCAGAGATCAAATCCCAAAGGGGGACTAAAAATGCCAAAAAGGAAAGGTGAAAAAAGAAAGGCAACTGGAAGAAAACTGGAAGGAATACAAGAAGCCAGATAGATAGCCAGGTTGACATAAGTAAGAACACCGAGAGAGAGGAAGGAGGGGACAGAAGAGAATAAGCACGAGAAAGGAATGCAACCTGGGAAGGAAGAATGGGCTGCAATAGTTTGGGGCCCCGTGTGCACCACACACAATAGACTATGTTTGAAGGTGGATACAACATTTCAAAACATAGATTGAGGACTAAATTTAATAACTTAAAAAGATATTTTAGCATATGACTAGGGAGAAAGGTGACGTGACTGAAGGAAAAAAAGAAAGAAAACAGAGATTCTCTCAGAATACCAGCACAATAATTAAATGAATTTGGTAAACAGTTTAAAAGTGACACAGAGAGAATTTAAATACCTTTGGAGGGTGGATGCAACATAGTGGGCTCTGTAATAAGTCAAAGTAAGTGTGATGAAGATGAAAATAATATACAAATTGATACAAAACAGATACACAAAGAAGGCAATCGCCTTCACAACAGAAATGAAGTGCATGAAAATGTAGGGTTTCTCAGGGAGTCCCACAAATGAAATTATCCTGGGTTAACAGTCATGTTACTTTGTAATCTTGAAGTCTCATTTCAATAAGTTTCCAACTCATCTCAAGGCAAAGGGGATGAGTAGGAAAATCATCAAAATGTTGCTGCAGAACATTGTTTGCACTATCCTCATAATCCAGCAACATTTCAAAAAGATAATTAATTACACCATACGTCTATGTAGCAACTGAAAGAAATTGAAGATTTAGAGAGGAAAGACAGTTTTTTAAAGTGGAAGATGTGTACTGGAACACAACAAGAAAATAAATAGACACACAGATCTGGCTACGGAGAAAACACTGTTTAACATTTCTTTAGAAATCCTAAAAACAAGGAAATTTTTAAAATGATGAGAGCAATTCTGTTGCTAAAACACCTTTTTCTTTCAGAGTATAATATCAAAAAAGATTTGTTGATAATAACCAAGGCCAGTCTCCAAGGAAAAAATTTCTCTAGAAGAATTAGCAGACAAACTACGTCATATACTCAAAATATTCCCACAAATGTTGAATCAAACTCAGAAAATAATAGGCCAAAGAGCTTTTACAAACAACCCAACAAAGGAATGTTTATTTTATTCAGTTCCTCAAGCAAGAGGATTTATCAAATTTTCCAATCTTTTGCGCTCATTAAGTGAAACTTCATTTGACATTCTACTCTGATAACTTACATCTATTACAGATCCTGGCTCTGCTTCTAGAAACAAATGGCTCACATATAAATCAGAATGCATATGCAATGAGCCTGTTGTTGTTGTTGTTGTTGTTGCGGTCATCTTCTTCTTCTTCTTCAGTCCAGAGACTGGTTTGATGCTCTCCATGCCATTATCCTGTGCAAGCTGCTTCATCTCCCAGTACCTACACCAACCAACATCCTTCTGAATCTGTTTCGTGTATCCATCTCTTGGTCTCCCTCTACGATTTTTATCCTCCACACTGCCCTCCAATGCTAAATTTGTAATCCCCTGATGCCTGAAGACATGTCCTACCTACCGATCCCTTCTTCTAGTCAAGTTGTGCCACAAATTTCTTTTCTCCTCAGTTCTATTCAGTACCTCCTCATTAGTTATGTGATCTACCCATCTAATCTTCAGCAATCTTCTGTAACACCACATTTTGAAAGTTTCCATTCTCTTCTTGTCTAAACTATTTATCATCCACACTATGCTTATCCACATCTAAAGCGTTGTTGCATGAAAAAACTACTTCAGTAGCTGATCAGGTGATATTTTATCAATGTTTGGACATTTGACCTACGAAAATTGACTTTTTAAATATAATAGCATGTAGATCCACAATGTAAGTGATAACTTTTTGTGGTAAGTTCTTATAGGACCAAACTGCTGAGGTCATCGGTCCCTGTAAGGGATAACTTTCCTACACTGAGTGTTCATTACATGAAATGCCAGTTTTTAACCTGCAAGATATGAATCAAAACTGTGCTAATATTCTAAAAAAAATATCAAAATTGGTCCAGAAACTACTAATGCTAGCTGACAACTGCATGCATAATAAGTTAAGCTCATTAAAGGCAAACATTTTACATTTCATTCTGTACATTTGCTGTGATTGGTAAATGTGTTTTATAGTGTATAGTGCATAGCAACCAACATCTTGTGGCAGAAGCTCTGAGTTAGGCAAGTAATCTTACTATTTGTTCTACTGGCTATGCTTAAGTGCTACCAGAAGTAATCATTTTTCTTTTCAGGTGAGCCATTATACAGCCAATGTCTATAGTACTTTGAAAATTAAATATCTAAAACATACAAAAACTATATATTCCAAGATTAAACGACAGATGTTATTGTTACTCACAGCGACTCTTGCTTACAGGCGGAGTGCTGGGTGGTGTATAGCGAGGCAGCGATGACACAGATCCTGAACCAGTGAGTGTACTGCTGCCACCTGACCCACTCTGTTGCAAGAAATCCTCAGAAGGAACTGAAGAACGTGATGCTCTAGTTCTGGGAGGTCTTGGTGATGAGTTACTGCTGCCTTTTAGTACCTGGTGTCTGTCCCATGAATCCCAGTACAAGGTCATCTCTTCTCCCACCACTCCTTTGCCACACATTAGTGCCTCTGCATTAAAATACATGTAAATATTTATAAGCACAATTCTCGTAATACAAAAAAAAAAAAAAAAAAAATCTAAGTAAAAATTAGTCAGTAGAAAGGCAATAATCTGATCAAAGAACAGAAACAATATGTACAAGCAGAACAGAGCAATATGAGAACTAGTACAATGATTGACAACAAACAATAATGGGTACAAACGTATACACAATTCCACTACTGTTTGTCTATTCTTAATTCCAGTTTCTTTATAGACCACGCCTTTAACTTGCTCAAAGGCAATTACATTACATGTTTTGACACAAAGCCTTCATCAGATTGCAAGCTTTTATCAAATGATGACAGTGTCGAACACACAACTTGCAAGAAACTAGCCGACATTAAAATGTGAATCAAATGGGCTCTAATTAGTATAAATGAGGGTAAACAAATTTACACACACACACACACACACACACACACACACACACACACACACACACAGAGAGAGAGAGAGAGAGAGAGAGAGAGAGAGAGAGAGAGAGAGAGAGAGAGAGAGCAAAAAAAAATCTGTTCTTGTTCTTTTAGGCTAAGAATGTATCTTTGTAAGGTGCTGTACGTATTATAATGGGTATTTATACATACCAGTGTATTTTCTAAGGTTCTGCAGAGCACGATTGAGCCTTCTGACTTCTTCCTCCCTTGCAGTCCTCTCTTCATATGACAAATTGCATGCATTTCTGTCGAGAACCAACATCCTTATCTCCCTTTCTGATCTCTCTCTTAATGCTTCTAAGGATACCACTTTCTCGCAAACAGCCTGCCAAGACAATTCAATCATCATAAAAGCACTGCATAAATTTAAAATTTATGTAACTGAAGTACTTCATTTAATGTGTTGCCAAAACCAACTAAGTCTACTTAATGTCATTAGTATTGTGAAAATACTTTTATGTATCATTACATTAGCACCTTGACATGTCAAAAGCCTATGCAAGTAGGCTTACAAAATAACATCATACATGAGGAAATGATGTACTATAAATCTTATGTCAAGACAAGGGTAATAAACAACAAAGTAACAATTAGCACTTAACAGTAATGACCTCACATCAAATGGTCACACACTGATTATCTGGAAAAGCTTTGCCTTTTCTCTAAAGTCACTTCACCAATTTCGCTGTCTTCCATTCGCATTACCACTACAAACTTAACACACAAACAGCGCTTTCCGAAGTCATAAGCCATGCCAAAATAAACAGAGAACCAATCCTCTTGCAGGGTAATATTTATTTGCTTTTAAAAAACAACAACTCTACAAATCCATACATATTACAAAAATGGAGTGTGTGTGTGTTTTTTGCACATCTCATCCTAAGCCTCTGGACCAAATTCCACCAAACTTGTACATATATCCCTTACTGTTGTGCAACAATCACTGTTAGGGTAAGAACCACCAACCTATCATAGTTCAAGAGACATGACATCATAAACAATGAGATGGGTGAAAAACTACTACATTGTGCATAAAGTCTTAAAACGTTTATTATTTATTAGAGAGACATTTCTGTAGTCGAGTCAACTTAAGGAAATTCTTGACACCTGGTAGCCCTTTTGACACCTTTCAAACTGCGAAGTGCAAACAGTTGTAGGTGAAAACAATTGTCTATAGAGCTATGAAGAGGCATTGGCAATGAAATGTTTATAAAATCACATTGTAGACATGCAAAGCAGCTGCACCCAGTGTACAGAAACTGTCTGGGATATTACACTACAAAAACAGTTTTTTTGTTTTGTTTCTAATAGGAAACTGACAAAATGAATACCTGAGGAATGCCAGATTTGTCAGTTAGTAGTGTAATAAACACAAGCAATTCTTCCGAGATGTTCACTGCTTAACAACAGCGAAATATATCGTGTCATACGACAAATGAAGTAGCTCGCATCATCACTAAGATACTAATGACACTGCTTCAATTCCCAACATACGCTTAGACCTACCCATGTTGCTAACTGCTTATGGTTTTGTCTCCTCCCTGTTTATTACTAAAATCTTTTATCCCTCTACATGTAGCTTAACCTTTTTCCAGTGTTAACCATAGTCTGTTTTGTCTTCCTCTTGCATTCCCTCTCATACTTGGCTTCTGTTGTTTCTTTCATTAATTCCATTCCTCATTCAGTGCATTTCCACAATTTTACACTATTTTCATGTTTCATGTGAACTGTTTCTTGTATTAATGCGATTTTTCAGTTTTTTAACTTTTGTGTTTCACATCTTGTTTCACAGTGTGTCTCTTGACTTGCAATCCTAACCTACTTTCCCACTAGGTTTGATATCTTTCTTGTGACACCAAACGACAAAGTTCCAGAGATCCAAACCTCAAGATACATCCTCCTTGTATGCACAGCAAGAACTGTTGCCACCTTTCCCACTGGAAAACATACCTTTACTTTTTGGCTGCTACAGACAGGCTCGATACATGCTGAGCTGTGCACTGTATGATTATCGCCTAATGCATCTAGCTGTGCTAAGTAGCCTACACCTTGACTACTACTGTGCTGGGACTACCTGAGCGGCCTACCTCACCCTGTCCTGAATATTTCTAGAGTGCTTTTTGCATTGTTCTCTCTTGCTGCTCAAAGATTCGCCCCTGAATCATTATTATAGTTGAAAAAATCAAGTTTGTGACTTAGGGCTGTCTGCAAATTAACAGCTGTTACAAATGTGTAGGGATTTAAAGATTACTTTTCCTTCAGTAGTTCCTCACACGTTTTTGGTAACCCATGCCAATAGTCATGTGTTGCTTTCAATACAAATCAGTGTTTCAGTGTTCCTTCACAGCTATTTTCTGTTGCTGTGTAGATTGCACTATTTTGTTGTGTGTGAAGGTTGGATGTCATCAATAATACAGATTTTCATTATGGTACCTTCACAGTCAAGAAAGATCTTGACACTTTGTGTGGTGAACAAAATCTGTAGATGGTATACATTTTCATGTATTGGTGTTCATTGTGAACCACATTATAAACTTTTGAATCTCTCTATATGGATTGGGGCTAAGAAATGAAAGAGGAAGCCGCCTAGTAGAATTTTGTACAGAGCACAACTTAGTCATAGGTAACACTCGGTTTAAGAATCATGAAAGAAGGTTGTATACGAGGAAGAACCCTGGAGATACTAAAAGGTATCAGATAGATTATATAATGGTAAGACAGAGATTTAGGAACCAGGTTTTAAGTTGTAAGACATTTCCAGGGGCAGATGTGGACTCTGACCACAATCTATTGGTTATGACCTGTAGATTAAAACAGAAGAAACTGCAAAAATGTGGGAAATTAAGGAGATGGGACCTTGATAAACTGAAAGAACCAGAGGTTGTACAGAGTTTCAGGGAGAGCATAAGGGAACAATTGACAGGAATAGGGGAAAGAAATACAGTAGAAGAAGAATGGGTAGCTCTGAGGGATGAAGTAGTGAAGGCAGCAGAGGATAAAGTAGGTAAAAAGACGAGGGCTGCTAGAAATCCTTGGGTAACAGAAGAATTATTGAATTTAATTGATGAAAGGAGAAAATATAAAAATGCAGTAAATGAATCAGGCAAAAAGGAATACAAACGTCTCAAAAATGAGATCGAGAGGAAGTGCAAAATGGCTAAACAGGGATGGCTAGAGGATAAATGTAAGGATGTAGAGGCTTATCTCACTAGGGGTAAGATAGATACTGCCTACAGGAAAATTAAAGAGACCTTTGGAGATAAGAGAACCACGTGTATGAATATCAAGAGCTCAGATGGCAACCCAGTTCTAAGCAAAGAAGGGAAGGCAGAAAGGTGGAAGGAGTATATAGAAGGTTTATACAAGGGTGATGTACTTGAGGACAATATTATGGAAATGGAAGAGGATGTAGATGAAGACGAAATGGGTGATACGATATTGCGTGAAGAGTTTGACAGAGCACTGAAAGACCTGAGTCGGAACAAGGCCCCCGGAGTAGACAACATTCCATTAGAACTACTGACGGCCTTGGGAGAGCCAGTCATGACAAAACTCTACCAGCTGGTGAGCAAGATGTATGAGACAGGCCAAATACCCTCAGACTTCAAGAAGAATATAATAATTCCAATCCCAAAGAAAGCAGGTGCTGACAGATGTGAAAATTACCGAACTATCAGTTTAATAAGTCACAGCTGCAAAATACTAACGCGAATTCTTTACAGACGAATGGAAAAACTGGTAGATGCGGACCTCGGGGAGGATCAGTTTGGATTCCGTCGAAATGTTGGAACACGTGAGGCAATACTGACCTTACGACTTATCTTAGAAGAAAGATTAAGAAAAGGCAAACCTACGTTTCTAGCATTTGTAGACTTAGAGAAAGCTTTTGACAATGTTGACTGGAATACTCTTTTTCAAATTCTAAAGGTGGCAGGGGTAAAATACAGGGAGCGAAAGGCTATTTACAATTTGTACAGGAACCGGATGGCAGTTATAAGAATCGAGGGACATGAAAGGGAAGCGGTGGTTGGGAAGGGAGAGAGACAGGGTTGTAGCCTTTCCCCGATGCTATTCAGTCTGTACATTGAGCAAGCAGTATAGGAAACAAAGGAAAAGTTCGGAGTAGGCATTAAAATCCATGGAGAAAAAATAAAAACTTTGAGGTTCGCCGATGACATTGTAATTCTGTCAGAGACGGCAAAGGACTTGGAAGAGCAGTTGAACGGAATGGATAGTGTCTTGAAAGGAGGATATAAGATGAACATCAACAAAAGCAAAACGAGGATAATGGAATGTAGTCAAATTAAATCGGGTGATGCTGAGGGAATTAGATTAGGAAATGAGAAACTTAAAGTAGTAAAGGAGTTTTGCTATTTAGGAAGTAAAATAACTGATGATGGTCGAAGTAGAGAGGATATAAAATGTAGACTGGCAATGGCAAGGAAAGCGTTTCTGAAGAAGAGAAATTTGTTAACATCGAATATAGATTTAAGTGTCAGGAAGTCATTTCTGAAAATATTTGTTTGGAGTGTAGCCATGTATGGAAGTGAAACATGGACGATAACTAGTTTGGACAAGAAGAGAATAGAAGCTTTCGAAATGTGGTGCTACAGAAGAATATTGAAGATAAGGTGGATAGATCACGTAACTAATGAGGAGGTATTGAATAGGATTGGGGAGAAGAGAAGTTTGTGGCACAACTTGACTAGAAGAAGGGATCGGTTGGTAGGACATGTTTTGAGGCATCAAGTGATCACAAATTTAGCATTGGAGGGCAGTGTGGAGGGTAAAAATCTTAGAGGGAGACCGAGAGATGAGTACACTAAGCAGATTCAGAAGGATGTAGGTTGCAGTAGGTACTGGGAGATGAAGAAGCTTGCACAGGATAGAGTAGCATGGAGAGCTGCATCAAACCAGTTTCAGGACTGAAGACCACAACAACAACATATTGTACCAAGAGCCTTCTTTGTTAGCTTCAAGACTTATCTTTCACTAAACTAATCAAGTGCTGAATCGCTGGAGGTCCATGACAGACTGCCACCACATACAGTATATCTAAAGCAGGGGTTCCCATTTCCCCCCCCCCCCCCCTCTCTCTCTCTCTCTCTCTCAGAGAGCACTTTGAGAATCCTGGTATTTTGATGGAACACCTTGTTTTGAAGGCTAATAAAATTTTTAAAAAATGAGAAAAGCTTTCTTATTCAATGATTACTTCAATTTTAAATCATAACCAAAAATGTCAGTAAAGATGCCATGTTGTTAATAATGTTTCACAGAGCACTTACTTCCCGCAGACCATCAGTGTATCATGGAACATAGTTAGGGAAACCCTGATCTACAGAACAGCCCTCACTTGGTAATATGTTTCCTGAATTTCCAATACCTTCTTGTCAATCAGAAATGCATGAACTAGCTCTCTGTAATGCTGTTAGTAATATTGCAGAATTGCAATATAATTTCTAAAATCAGGTGTACATAATCCAAACCTTTGATCTTTTCCTGTGTGTTTTCTGGTACACCAATTTATCCATAGACAGCCACAAAGGACAAGCTGTGTAGGGGGCCTGAACAGTTTACGGAAATGCTGTATGTGAAATTGAAAATCAGATCTTCAAAGCACTGGAAATCATGTTGTATGAACATTTAAATATAACTTTTGAATAGTTCAATGACAATAGATTTCCATTTATTGTTTTTGTTTCTCTGAAATAGTGTTTGTTGTAATTTTACTTTCATGTAATGCACTAACATAATAGACATCACAGCACTTCAAAACCTCCATTCGGTATTTGTCAGCACAGTGTTTTCTGTCAAAAATAACATGAAGCGTGACAGGCTGCTTTGTACATTCCCTAGTTGACACTTGTCCCGAAGACAAATGATCAATTGTGTGATCATGTGAAAGAAAACCATTTTCCAATCAAATCTGACACTAAATGTGCTTTCTCAGTGTTTCAGTATCACTTCTTAATTCTTTAGATTTGGATGATCTACCAATTTCTTCTCTTGTTAAAACACAAGACTGTACGGTTACATATGCTGGAATAGATGGCTTAAGACAGTTGCTTTCAGAATCTGTGGAGGAGTTATTATTACATTGGCATCAAACAAGTCACCCTCACTGTTGCTGTTCACGAGTATTTCCATTAATTACTGTGACAAAAGTTCCAGTTGGTGTGATGAATGGCATTAACCTCTAAATAAGGAGGAATTTAAGTTAATGTACTTAACTAGGTAAAATATTCCCATAATTTTTGACTGCAGCATTATTAGTGTGCCTCATGACACAGTCACACAGATCAAATCTGTAGGTGTAATGTTGCTTAGAAATATGAGATGGAATGAGTATTAAAGAATGGTAGTAGGAAAGGAGTATGGTCCACTTTGGTTTATTGAAAGGATTTTCGGAAAATGTAGTTCATCTGTAAAAGAAACCATGTATAGGAGCCTAGTGCGACCCATTTTGAGCACTGCCCAAGTGTTTGGGATCTGCAACAGGTCAGATTAAAGGAAGCCTTCAAAATAGTTCCAAGGCAGGCTGCTAGATTCATTAATGGTAGATCTGAACAACATGCAAGTATTACAGAGATCCCTTGAGGGAAGGCAATTTAGAGATCCGGCACTTGAAGATGACTGCAGAATGATTTTAATGCCGCCAACATGCATTTTGCATAGGGATCACGAAAATAAGAAAAATTATGGCTCATATGGAGGCACACAGGGTCCTTTCTTTCACTCATTCTATTTGCAAGTGGAACTGAAAAGAAAATGAAAAGAAATGGTACAGGGTACTCTCCACCACACACCATACAGTGTCTTGCAGAATATGTATGTAGATACCTAACCACCCATAAAATAGCTGATGAGAAAAACAATGTGATGCCACTCATGATGAACAAAACACAAAGGAAAGTGAAAAACAGCAAAATGAGATCACAACTGACAAAGTGCCTTAACACAACTCAACTCAGCACTGAGAAACTGGCTGGCAAATCCACTGCAGACAAACTCATCAACAGCACACAGGCATTTAAGAGGTAGCTCAACTACACTCTGGATTAGCACTCAAGGGACAGCAAGGAGATCTGAGTTAATCTACGAACAGTGCCCAAGGAAAACTTGAAAGTTGCACTTAAACATATCAACAGCACACTGGCGAGCAGAGCGGTCAAGCAGAATAGTAGTTTTAGGGTATGATAATATATTTTCCTGAATCATTGCAAGACATGAGACTCCTAAGAAAATCATGCATCCCAAATCATAAGAACAAAGAAATGAAGACTGCGGCTTAATACTCCTTTGACAACAAGGTCATTAAATAATGTTACTTAAAATCCATCTTGATTGCAATTTTTTTTATCCATATGACCGGTTTCGGTTCATTCAGAATCATCTTCAGATCTGATTTTTCAGTTACAGGAGTAACCCATCCCAATCCAGAAAATCAGATCTGAAGATGGTTCTGAATGAACCGAAACAGATCATATGAATAAAAAAATAAAATAATAATAATAATAATGCAATCAAGACGGATTTTAACTAACATTATAAAATCACTGATTGCTGTTTATCCCATAAGACATTATGTCAGTTTTTGCAAAGGTCATTAAAGATGGACACAAACTCTGACTTAAGAAGGCCCATCCCATCATTTGCCTTAATTACAGGGAAACAACAGAAAGCTAAACTTGGAAAGTGAGGCAGGAATTTGAACTACTGCGTGTACTCAGTGGCTCCAGTACTACCAACTAGCAACAACCAACAAAACCGGCACATATCAACCTAACTTAGAAATATGCTAAAGACCACAACCAAGATTTGAGGATTTGGGGGGGGGGGGGGGGGAGGGGGAGGATTGGAGGAAAAGAGGAGAACGAAGGCCATTATTACACCTTAGTCCACTACACCTCCTCTCTTTGTACATTTCATAGAAATACTATTTATCCAATTTATTAAATGTGAACACGTCCACAAATCTTTAAACTATAAGAGAGAGGAGAAGAGGCTGGGGGTGGGGGGTGGGGGAGGACAAAACAGTACTGTCACTTTACTTTCCAAAGCAAAACAATTACTGTATCCCATTAGTTGTATCAGCTTTTCTTTCTAATATCTGCACCTTCAAGTTTGTCTCCTCCTCCAGTCTTCACAAGTGGGTCCCTCTCAAACTTGGGTCTGAGTAACCCGGCCCTCCCTTCGATCTTCCCAACCAATCAACATCACGGGTCCAAAAGCAAAGAAGAATATTTTTCCGTTCATTTTATTGTTACAATTAGCAGTAATTGGAATTCACCTAATGAATGTAAGCACTGGCCATTCATTCTGTCTCCTTGTAAGTTAAAGAATTGCACCCCAAGCATTGATTACATAGCAATACAGATTCTGTCGGTATTATAAAGAGCACAAGCTGTTAAATCAATAATTTGGTATATGTTTAGCTCTCTACACCAATACTTCTTTTCAATCACAAAAAGTGGCATTACTTAATCCATTATGTTTTGGCAATTTATGTCGTCGAAACTCTGATCCTGAAGTATGTTGTGAAAATGCATGACATTTAACAAGTACAGTTCTTTCTACATACTCACGAGTATGAAAAATAGATCCGAAACTTCATTTACAGAATATGACAGGTAGACATCAAAAAGTAACTCAGAAGGATATAAGCTACATCTAAAAGCATAAGCCTCCAACAAGCAAATCATTCATCATCTGCCATACCATAGCATTTCATACCACACCAGCAAATCATTATTCATCAGCTGTATCACAGCATTTCATACCACACTTTAATAATGAAGTCACTTCAGTGAATTTGTAATAATTAATTAGGTTGTCACTTAACCACTACGTGATATCTTTTATCCATAGGTGATGGGTCAACTGAAACTTTTGATACCAGATGGGAGATTCATTCCGTAACCCATGGATGATAGGGTGTGCAACACTGTATGTGCCTAAACATTCAGGACACAAAAACTGTCAGCATTTATTTTGCATCTACATTAGTTTATCAAATATAAGTTGTGATGATAGATCAAGTTCTAGGACAGGCAGGAAGCTGTCAATCTGGTCACGAGTTGGCAAACACAATAACCAAATCTTAGATGTGTTTACACACTGACCTGTAGTGTAGCCCTGTCTAGACTGAAAGTTGAGAATTTAGTAGAGTTGATAAAGCAGTAATTAATGATTCAGTCAATGTGATGTTGCTATCTACTGTCTGAGCAATATTTAGGTGCCTTGTGGTTACAGAACACTAACAGAAACCTTTCTGAACATACCATGTAAATTTACACTACAACCAAGACAACACAATAGTAATTAATCCCGTATCAACTCACTAAGATGGATGACAGCTAAAGCATAAATCTGCCTCCCCAAAGCAAAACCAATAGTTTCCAGTCATAAAGTCCACTAGGCTGGTTACTAAAATATACTGTATGCCTACATGAGCTGTTTATATACTACCAGCACAGACATGCTAATGCTGGCAACCTATGTAAGATCAAACATTTTATGGTTGTTAATTGTGTAGGAATAACGTTACTGGTATGCATTAAAGGTCGTATTTTGTAATGCGCAAATGGAAACATGAAAACGGATATGAGTTGGTGGCACAAAACTTTTTGTGAGAACACAAATATACACACTTACCATTAATCAAAAAATACTGGGTCAATAAACACACAGTTAATATACAATTGAGCTTGTGAACATACCTTTATGGATTCAGGGCTGAGACCTACAACCAATAACCACTGTCTTAGAGATGGCAGATGTCTTATCTCAGGTGGGAGTGAATCTCCAAGTTTTGCTTTCGTGACCAGTTGTTTTGAAAAGAGCTTTATCAGTTTTCCCTATGAATGACAAAAAATGAAATATTTTCGAGTGTATGCAGAGAAAACACAAATTAAGGAAAGCTACCACCTACTAAACTTTGAACGTAATTTTCTAGCCTATTTGCGACAGACATGCATTTTCATAGCAACAAAACAACAGATCACAGTTAGCTCACCTCTAACGTTCTGATTTCTTGCTGTGTAAGTTCTGCACTCGTTGCACATTGTGTTCTCAATCCTTCTAAGCGATTAGCAGAAATGTCAATCATTGACTGGCAAACATCTAAGGCATGTCGTTCGGCATCCTCGTCCGCCATCGCACTTGTTAGACTAGCCGCAAAAATATTTCATCTTGCGATAGCAACCACCCATCCACTTTCAACATGATACGTGTATGACTGAAAAGTAAATACATTTTCCAGATTCAAGTCATGATAAGACATGCAGCCATCTTTGAGATATACTGTGTCTCGTTTATTACGAGATTTTGTGGAGGCGCTTCACAAATACGAATTCACTATCGTGTTTGCTATTTTTCTCAGTTTCAAATTTAGCTCACAAAATGTCACTCCTTAATGACGCATGCTTAATATCGATTACATCTAGTACTGCATGTTTCCATTGTACTACTAATGCAGTACATATTGTGTTACTAAACTTTGCGCACCGCACTGCGTGAAACTTTGTATCTTCTGCGACCTTAATGGGAAATCTTTGTCCACAACACCGCGAACATTTAAAACCGGCAACGTTTCTTTAATATATTTGATACTGATACCATCAGATCTATGCCTTTGTCCTTATTACGTACTTTTAAAAGAAAACGGTAGAGCGCTGCAATAATTTATCAATTTGCATGTAAAATCTTTTTAAATAACCTAAAGAGATATGTGCACATTTTGGTGTTCTGTAATTCGCACATTGTGCGACACAGGCAACTTTTTCAACAATCAAAAGAAATAAGGGCACATACCGCGGCACAGCGCGATTATTAAATTAAGAGTAGCGGTATACTGTAGTAGTGGTAATAGTAGCTTTATTCGTCCGTAGATCTCTTTTTACAAGGATATAAGACATATCAAAGTATTTGCAAATTTAGATCAATTTAAAATAAGCTTATTCGTATAGACATATATTTACAGACTTCTAGTAAGACAAAATCATTCGATTTACCCCCGTATACAAAAGAAACAGTTTTTTACAAATAACTTATTAAATAATGTAATGCCACATTGTTCACTCATATCTCACTATCAGTCACACTACAAAAACCATCTGGGAAATCATCAAAAGGGAGCTGCGAAAAAAATGGAGAGTGTATCCAGCACAGAAACAAGACAGTGCGGCAATTTAATTAAAGAAACGAATGCAGTTGCAACAGTCCTACATGAGCACTTTCTAACAGCTTCTGAGAAATGGGGTTCAGTCAACGAGGCTATGGACCTTCTGAAAAGATCTGGTCTGTGCAAAATTAAATGCTCATAGCTCCAGTTACACTCATTGAAGTGAAAAGAATCACCACTAAAATGAAAACCAAAATGTGATCTGGCTTTGATAATATCTCCACTAAGGTATTTAAACATTGTCATAATGCCATTTGTGTATTACGTTGCCATATATTTAATGAATCCCTTCGACAAAGTATTTTCCCTGATAGAATGAAGTTCACCACTGTTCAAGAAGGGGGAGAAAACTGATGCTTCTAACTACCGCCGTATATCCCTTTTTAACATGCTTCTCTAAAGCCCTCGAGAAACTGATGCATAGGAGAATTGTAGAATACCTGAATTTCCATAAGGCTCTTAGTCAATGTCAATTTGGTTTCCAATCAGTCCTGTCAAATGATGATGCCATATTCTCCTTTACTAATAATGTTCTAGAAGCACTAAACAATAAATTGGATTCAGTTGGTATTTTAGCAACTTTACCGAAGCCTTTGACTGTGTGAGCTGTGAAATCCTCCTTTCAAAGGCAGCCTATTATGGTTTAACTGACACAGTGGGAATGTGGCTCAGATCGTACCTGACTGACAGAAAGCAGACGGTGTTACTGAATCATGAGGATGGCTCAATAGATTCATCTGGCTGAGGAACAGTTAGTGTAGGCGTGCCACAAGGTTTGGAGCTTGGTCCTTTGCTCTTTCTTATTTTTATAAATGACCTTCCTCACTGTTCTAAGGCTACCATCAAATTTACTCTTTTCACAGATGATACATCCATTGTAATTGAAAATACATTTGAAAATGATATTGCATCATCTGCCAACTTGGTGTTCCATGACCTCAGTAAGTGGTTCAGATGCAATGACCTAACTTTAAACCTAAAAAAACATTTCATACATTTCCATGGGTCTCACAAAGTTCAGGATGACATAAGTATAAGCTGTAATGATCAAGATATACATCAAGTTTATTTAACAACATTTTTAGGCCTCCACATTGACAATAAATTAAATTGGTCTTGCTATATTTTGGATTTGAGAAAAAGACTTAGTTCAACAACTTATGCTCTATGTAAAATAGCAACAACTGCTAATAGTGATCCTGTTAAGGCTGCTTATTTTGGCTATTTCCATTCATTGTTATCCTATGGCTTAATATTCTGGGGTAACCAACCAATGGCAAATAAAGTATTTGTAACTCAGAAAAGAGCAATTCCAATTATAAGTGGAGTTAACAGGAATCATTCATGCAGAAATCTTTTTAAAACACACAAAATATTAACAATGACTTCACCATATATATTATCCCTTATGTGCTTTTCAGCTAAGAACCTACACATGTACAAAACCAATACATCTTATCATGACTATGATACAAGAACAAAACATGTATCTCATGTTGATAGAAAAAACTTGAGTCGCATACAAAAGGGAGAATACTACTAAAGCATAAGGGTGTTTAATGCACTACCATCTGACATCAAAAATCTTACCAGTTAGATGCCAAAATTTAAGAGTAAATTGAAGGAATATCTTCTGGAAAAAGCTTTTCACTCTCTTAATCAATTCTTTAATGTAACATTGTAACTTAGATGTAATACTTTACTTGTAATATTTGTTATTGCCACTTTGTAACTTAATACATCTTACACCAGTATGGGAATTAGTGTTCAGGCAATTGGCAGTATTAGATTCCTGCTAATGTATAGTTTATAATATGGAAACTTGTAATTTATTATTTTATCGTTTTATACCTCCGTTTTAACATATAAAATCCATAAGCCTGCAGCTGTTAACGTACTTTGTTTCTTTTATACATACACACATGTGCATAGCTTGGGGTAAGTATTTCTAGAAAGGAAAAAAAAGAAGGGAAAAAAACATAAAGTTAAAGTGCTGTGTGGAATGTTGAATATTTTATAACCATTAATTATTATTATTTATTTGTATAGCGTTTTTTATCAAACCACTACTCTGCTTTAGCTAAGTATCCTTCAGTGTATAAAATGTATTGCATAACATGTAGTTTTTAGCTGCCTTATTAAATAATTGTAATTTTGCAAATTCTTTAATCTCTTTTGGTAATTTATTGTACAGTTTTATTCCTTGGTAGAAAAAGCTGTTTTGAGTTTTATGTTTATTTTTTCTTGGTAAATGTAAGTTGAGTCTATCTCTTGTTGCATGGTCATGGTCAGAGCTGTTTGTGCAATAATTACCAATGTTATTTTTGATGTGTACAAGTGACTGGTAAATGTATTCACATGGAGCAGTTAAAATCCCCAGTGTTCTGAAAACAACATAACTAGTATTTTTGGTTGTTATTCTTATAGCTCTTTTCTGGAGATTGAAAATTTGCGTTCATATTTTGTGAACTTGTTCCCTAAAAAAGTATGCCATAGCTAAGAATTAAGTATGCATATGAATAACATGTAACTAAAAGAGACTGCATGTTACACACTGATGTCAGGATTCTAAGGGCATAACATGCTGATGACATTCTGTTTGCAAGTACCTTGGTGTGTTCACACTACTTCAACTGAGAATCAATATTCACTCCTAGAAATTTTGCATTTGTTACAGTCTATAGAGGTGCCATCGTCATTTAATTTAACATTGTCATTTTTCCTCTTCTAACTGAAATTAAAGACATTAATTTTCTTTATGTTTAATGCCACTTTATTGCTTATTAACCAATCATAAACTTCCTCGACAGTTTCATTTGAATTCTCGGCAAGGACTTCTCTTTTTTTTCGCAGTGACTCTAATGTTGCTATCATCAGCGAAGTGGATTTTTGTACCATGAGTAACACTACTGGGAACGTCATTGATGTATATCAGGTACAGTATTGGTCCTAATATGCTACCTTGTGGAACACCTATATTAATGTATTTTGCTTCTGATAAATGTTTTACTAAAGGTTTAGATCTACTTGAAATATGTGTTATCTCTACTCTTTGTACCCTATCTGTTAGGTATGATCGAAACCAGTCATTGGCATTAAAAATAAGAATTCCTAATGGTTCTAATTTATTTAATAGTATCCCTTGGACGGCTATATCAAACGCCTTAGAAAGATCCAAAAATATGCCTGTAAATCTAAAAATGTCGCATTTAAGATATAGCAAAGCGTAATTACTAACATCATACACAAAGTAAAAATTTATTTATTAAATATTATGTAACTCACTCGTCACTGAGAAAGTATCTACCTCAACTCGAACACATATGCCAATCACAAGCTAAAATAAACATTCTAAGTAAAAAGATTAAGCAACAACTAGATGACAAATAAATCTTTTTTTAAGCGTGTGTTGGGTGTACTTAATCAAAATGAACAAATAGTTTCACAGCATTTTTTAGTCCATTCTTCAACTCTTGACTATAAATACGCACATAGAAAAAAATATTGTACATAACATTCAGATCGTTCGTCAGAAACCTATCAGTAAGGGGTGGTTGAAATGGTCGCCAGAAGCAAAACAACTGTAAGATTTCTATACAGGAAATGGGAGCAAAATAACTGATGATGGTCGAAGTAGAGAGGATATAGAATGTAGACTGGCAATGGCAAGGAAAGCGTTTCTGAAGAAGAGAAATTTGTTAACATCGAGTATAGATTTAAGTGTCAGGAAGTCGTTTCTGAAAGTATTTGTATGGAGTGTAGCCATGTATAGAAGTGAAGTATGGACGATAAATGGTTAGGACAGGAAGAGAATAGAAGCTTTCGAAATGTGGTGCTACAGAAGAATGCTGAAGATTAGATGGGTAGATCACATAACTAATGAGGAGGTATTGAATAGAATTGGGGAGAAGAGGAGTTTGTGGCACAACTTGATGAGAAGAATGGACCAGTTGGTAGTACATGTATGTTCTGAGGCATCAAGGGATCACAAATTTAGCATTGGTGGGCAAGGTGAAGGGTAAAAATCGTAGAGAGAGACCAAGAGATGAATACACTAAGCAGATTGAGAAGGATGTAGGTTGCAGTAGGTACTGGGAGATGAAGAAACTTGCACAGGATAGGGTATCATAGAGAGCTGCATCAAAGCAGTCTCAGGACTGAAGACCACAACAACATCAACATATAACAATTGGTGCAACAAGCTTAGAGGGGTGCCCAAGGCCAAGATTTGCATCACAGTTAGCAGCAAAAACTGACACTAGTTGAAACGTAAGACTGCAAAGTGGAGAGTGTCGAATGATGTGTTGCTTGTCTGGAAAAATGTACTCGAACCCACCCTGACCGTAGTACTAATATCTGTGGTCGAAAGCCAACCTGTGAACAAGCCTTGCCTGCCAAAACTGTTACTGCAGCGCTAGGTGTTGACATCTGCACGCCTATGAGTGACAAAATTGCCACTCTCCATGCATTCTCTGTCGCCCATTTCCTTTCCAATTATCGACACAGTGACATACATAAATGGCAGCAACTACTTTGCAACACTGCTGTGCGCAAAGACGATATTGATCACGATATTCTTATAAGAGAAGTGGAAAAGAAATCAGCACACTTTGACAAAAAATTGAGAGATTAAACATGCATAAATATTAAAGCCTAATATGTGGGAGGAACTCAGTCGAATAATATTTGCAAGTACTTGGGACATCTTGTTTTCAGCTGGGACAGACGAAATCATGTTCGTATTTTGGTAAATTAATACAGGTAAAATGCAAAGTAGTTCATCGCCACTTTCCACCCCTCATCAAAAAAATAGTTCTTTGGATGTTGTCGTAGTTTATGATACATCGTGTAAAACTTTCTATTTATTAGCCTGTCACTCCTAAGGGGGGTATACCAACTATTCCTTTTTTATGATATTTTATTTTATGTGTCATGGGTTTGAAAAAATCCATTTCGACAAATGACATTGGATTTCAAATAAAATTTAGTGACTGCCTTCCTTCATGAGTTCACTTCACTCTGAGGATGTGACATGACAGTGATGGAAAACGTTTTGTCCCAGTGACAAAAATCACCCATGCACACTAACCATAATAATATGCTGAAGGAAAAATTATGAACTTTATAATTGTTGATCTCTTTGTTGTAAGATGTCATATCCACTATCAAATGGAATAATATCAACTATCATATGGACAAATAAACTAAATGGGAAAGATAAGGCTGCATATAAATCTTAAGGAAGCCCCAAAGTAATCAAAGATGTGAATCTGATGTGGTTGCCACATTACTTTAATAACATTTTTTTTGAGTGGTCATATGTGCTGCAATATGTATATGAATATTCGATTTATAAATCGAAAGTTCTTTTTTGCTGAAATATATATTTGTTTCTGTTTCCAGACATACAACACCTTTTGCATTAAGGTACATTCATGGGATTCAGTATGGAGTAATGCAGATTAGTTTTCCTATGTGATGCTTATAGATTAGAAAACAGTTCATGCCATAATGTTTACAGGAATAAAATGTCAACGTACTGCCATGAACCATTTTCTAATCGAAAATATTGTATTATTCAATATTAAACCTACTGAAGACACCTGAATGTAAAAAACAAAATGTGTATGGAAATGTGAATAAATTCAGATTGCAGCAAGAATTAGGTGGTTCAGTTTATAAAACGAAATTGTTTCAAATACTTGCTTGAAAGAAAAAGATGCAGAAGACAGTATGTGATCCAAACACAACATTAACGACACACATAGGCTATTCACATGTTGCTTTTATTAAACATTGAGTTTTGAAGTAGAAATCTCGGCATTTGTTTGTCCCAGTGGCTCCTAATTATAGAATAAAATATGTAACAGAGTTTTATTACCCTGCAAAAATGAACAAGCTGAATCAGCGTGATATGCCTCTATAATTAGTTTAACAGTGTTGGTATGTAATGTTTTGAATATATCAACAGTAATATTAAACCCAATAAATAATTCACATTGATCTTCATGTCACATCATGTACCATCCCCTCAAAACATTCTGAAAGCCGGCAGCGGTTGTCTCGCGGTTCTAGGCGCGCAGTCCGGTTCCATGTGACTGCTACGGTCGCAGGTTCGAATCCTGCCTCTGCCATGGATGTGTGTGATGTCCTTAGGTTAGTTAGGTTTAAGTAGTTCTAAGTTCTAGGGGACTGATGACCACAGCTGTCAAGTCCCATAGTGCTTGGAGCCATTTGAACCATTCTGAAATGTATTTCAAATGTTGGCATCCAAACTGACTATCCCATCACATCATGTCACATCACGGTTTCTCTGGAGAAAGGTTTTGACAGCCATGCACAAATTTCCATGTTTCGTTTTGTTGATGTTTTCATGTTTGAATTGGGTTGTTTGTCATCAGTTATCAGCTATAAATTGTTTTGTTTCGTTACTTCTTAAAATTTATAATACATAACGACAGACTGATTGAAGCAGTCTGGATTTTACGACACGAGTGTACTAAATTACTGGCATCTACTACATTTATAAAGCGAATTTCATAGATACTGCTACCATATTTAGTATTTTACAATGAAATGTATTGCAACATGACTACAACTTGAAGTGAAAACATTACTGTGGGTAGAATCAGATGACTAAATGAGTGGAAGTTATTCATATGTTGCCAGGCATTTGTAGTGTTACATCAAGAAATGTAAAGAAACCTTAAGACACTGCAATATGATTGTTTAAGTATGTATTTGTGGCAGGCCTCTTTATTGTTAAGTAACTCTCTGAATTGTGTGTGAATCAGTTTTGTAAGCCTCAATGGTCATTATTTATGTGGTTTCACTAACTAATCCCAGCACAGAGTGGGTACTTGAACTATTAAGAGACAAATGCAACACATATAGAAAACTTTTACATCGTGAAAGGAAACATATTGAGGGAGATATTATTCCACAGAAATTTGCAGTGGACTAGCAACTAAATTCAACCTTAAAGAAACTAAATTTGTAAGTGATGTAATGGCAGCTCACAACACTGTGTCCCCTTTAGTAATTATGGGTGTAATTTGATGTAATAAACGATAAAACTGATACTTTGACTTTCCAAAATAAAAGTGCAGATTCCTGTTCCTCAACCTCCTTGCATAGTATGTGAAATTTTCTTTCTGCGCCATGTCATGACAGTTTTGCGGATCCAGACACTTTATTTGTGTTGTTTTGCACTTCTGTCTCCCTTCTCTAATAGACAAGCTATCCCTGCAAGCTGCAAACGATTTCAGTCTACTAAATGACATTTATTTACAAATCTGAACTTCAGCATCCATGTATAAAATAAGTTACTGCATTGTGTATATATACTTCATGCATAAGAACAGTTGAAAATAATCTTGCAAAGATCGCAGTTTCCGCAAAAATAACAGTTGAGGACAGTAATGTGAGTTAAGATCACGTCACTTGAACTGACTTGAAATGCAGTGATGTGACCAACAGTGTGAATACATCTTACGTGACAGTACTGTGACGTGTTGGTGTCCTGACGTACAGTGTGAACTGTACTTAATGTACCATACATTTTCAAATGAGAGCATAATTTCCCAGTCTATTAGAACTGAGAAGCAGACCACTTGATTCAATAGAGCTACATTGATGAACAGCATTATTTTCACCATATAGTTGTTTATGTGGTCACTGCATTGCAGCAGCATAATACAGTCAATGTTATTGTTCATGTCTTTTCAAGATGACACCATTTTCTAGCAGCAGAGGCTAGTGGTTTGTTTTAAGTAATTTATTTGTAATAATTTGCCATGGTATTGAAGTTTTGCTGTATTTCTGCTTTGGTGATATATTTCGGAAGACACAATAATTTTTAAAAATTAGTCAAAGAAAACAACAGTCTATTATCAAATCGTCAACAAAATTCGTATTAGAAATATTAAGAATCGTATTGTCAACATTTTACTAAAGATTACAGAGAACACTGAAACAAGATATGAAACTACGAATTTTCACAGCCCATTTACTGTTTACATGACTTGGTAAAGTATCTTCTTGAGAGAATTTTATTAAGTCATAGTATTTTCAGACAGCAAACTACTCAGCTGAGTATTTTTTTTACATCTTTCCTTGGTAAAACAATGTACTACCTATTCAACGTTTTTAAAATGGGAGTTAGTAACTGTATGTCAGAGATTGAGTGCAAGCTTTACTTGTACACTCCCAAAAGCATATGGCTTTTGAATCCTTACTTGTCGTTTAAATTTCAATGAAACTTGCATTAGAAAAGTGATGTCAAATGTATCTAATGTGGCTTCCTCACATTGCCATGTGTAGTAGTTAAGCTGTTGTTGGTGTACAGGTCACTGCTATGTAATGAAATGGATAATATACCAACTAGTGCTTTACTGTTGTAAGATCATAATCAAAAACAAAGTGTGAAGTGTTCCTTGACTGTGTGGAAATGCAATTCTGTAGCATTGACCGGTTTTCAACTTAACTAAAGAATAATCTGTCATGTTTCATCATCACTGCCAAATCTTGAATACACCTACACACTAAAACATTGTATCACAAGAACAAACTAAAGTCTGTAATAGATTTTTGATTAATGTTATCTACAACCATGATATGTTTTGAGTAAAAAGAAGTATATTTTACAGAATTTGTTGCTGTGATATAAACTGCGGGCTAATGCTATGTTTCTTAGAAGTCATACAGTTTGATTGAATAAAGCAGACAGTTTAGGCCAAGGACCAAAATGTATCACTTCACTTACCATCATCACAATGCACAATCCAGCAACTTCCATATTTTGCCATGATTCTTATTAAATATTGCTAAAATATTTGTAAATCGTGTAAGAAGTTTAAGCTAATCCTGAAACAAAGAATGTTGGTTTACTGAGACAATTTTTTATTTTGTCTTAACTTTTTAACACAAATAATTTATAGTAGCTTTATTTAGATGAAACACATTTGCATCTACAAGAAACAGTCAAATTACATTTTTTTAAACTGTAAATAACACACAAAACACACACACACACACACACACACACACACACACACACACACACACACACACACACACACACACACACACACACATAACCTTTCTACCAAGCTGTATAAAGCTGTAAAAACAATCACATTATTGAGACATATTTTCATCTATAAACAAGCATATAATATTTTATCTAAACAACATCAGCAATTCACTTTTTGCCATTAACTTAGTTGAAAAACAGACTGAAACTAATATTACATACAGTTAATAGAAGTACAGTATACATTTTTCTTTAACAAAGTTGGCTGTGGAAGTATCTCTCATTTTGCTAACAAAATAAATGACTCAAAATTGTTTTCTAGTCTATTATAAATTCGTGAGTATGAATATTGAGAGTGCCATTTTGTTTCCTAATTATCGACAGATAGATTTATTTTCACTTCTCATTTTCCTTTACTTCTTGTTTTTATAGGAAAGGGTATTTTTATTAGTTCAGATGTCATAATAAACAGTATTTTTAAGATGGACTTTTAAGATTTACAATATGCTTTGGATCAAGTGCATGATACATTCCACTCATCTGAAGTGATCCATGATGTCCTCTGTGACATCCTTAGTTTACATTGGAGAGAATATAAGCGACCTGGTGTTAAATATTATCTGTGGTTGCTTAAATTAATAGTGTAATCAATGATGTTCATAAACTATGCCATTTATTCCCAACATGTCGATACATTAGAATGTGGTTTCCATGGCACATGAGAGACAGATTAAATTGTCGATAGAGGACTTAATAGCAATGATATTTTTTTTCCTCGCAAGTATTTTGCTGTTTCTCTCTGCATTTAGCATTATTTCCAATAATAAGATTAGGTAGTAACCTGAAACCATGAGTTAAATTATTGTGAGTGAAATGATTAGTCACTGTAATTATTATGTCGCTTCTTCCAATTATTTGCTCTTTTGTAATATGGCAAGTTTGTTGAGTGTGAGTTTAGCCAGGAACCTTACTTCACAGCTCATGTGGTTGTGAGTGAAACAAGCAGGAACATTATCTGTAATTTTGATTTCTACAAGCATTTGGCTGTTTTTTTTTTCTAATGTGACGTTGTTGCTGTGCTGCATATATGAAATCGATTGTGCTTATAAGAGTCGTAATGTTGTTACTGTCATCTCTCTCTTGTGGTGAATGTTTGTTTCTGTGATTTAGTATGTAGTAATGTTTAGTTAAGTGGGTTCGAGTCTTTGATAACTGTTGGTTACTTTTTGTTTTCCATTTTTGACATGTTAATTTTCGCTTTCAGTGCGATTCCATCTTTTAACATTTTTCTTTTCGTTTATTCTGGAGGAATTTGTGTAGGTTGTTCTCGATAAAGTCTTTATTTTGTGGATGTGTATCTAGCATCCATGTGGTTTCAGCTGTTTAGGTCAAACAAAATATTTTTTCTTTCGGTTTATTCTGGAGGCACTTTTATGTGTTATTTTCTGATTATATCGTGTTTTGTTCATGTATATCATATCGCTAAATTTTTTTGAGCAATGAAGTGAAAATTTTTATGTTCGATTCATTGTAGAGGCTTTCCTGTGTGCAGTTTATAGTTATGTGGTTATTTTCTTTGTTGGGTTGGGGGTGGGGGGGTGTTAATGTGGTACCACTGTCTTCGTTTGAGCACAAGAAAAATATTAGTTTCCAAGTGGGTGTTTTTGCAACTTTTGTTAGTTTTTTCGTTTCTGAGGAACTTGTGTGTGCTATTTTTCGATTTTTTGGTTATTTTGCCTGTGTGAGGTGAGGTGTCTGGTATCGCTCTCGTTACTTAATCTTCATAGGTTAATCGAAATATATGATTCCAATTTTGTGCCTTCTCTATATTTTCATTTGGTCTTTTCTAGAGAAATCCAAGTTGCGCTATTTTTCCATTTTTTAATTGCTGGGGAATGATTTTGGCTTTATTAACCTTTTTTAGGTTGTCTCCACCCAAAACTTATCACTTCTATGGTTGTCCTGTTAATTTAATTTTATTAGCTGACTAAAATACTTTGTGTGTTTTTTATATTAATTTTCGACCATAGTGGTCTGTAGTGTAGTCGCCATAATAAAGAGTGTAATCGGCCTGTTATTAAATCTTATCTGTTATTGTCTATGTAATGCGTATAAACTCTCCTCTTTACTCGAAATATGACATCATGAGTCGGAAAAGACAAGTGGAATCGGGCCTTGCTCTCCAGTCTTACATTTGTCTGTGACTAAAGATATTGTTAACATTTTATTTGTGCATTGAAAGTCTCTGTCTCAAGTTGAAATGGTGTATTATTCTTCGGTGTTTGCATGCGAATGTGGAAAGTTTCTTATCAGTGCTGGGGTTAGACAATAATTAGAAATCTAAGGAAATACATAGACATTATTTTATAAGTTGTTTACTCCTAGCATGCATTTTAAACACGTGATTTAAATCATACCACAGTCTAACGTATAAAGTCGCTACACTCACTGCTGTGGAAATTGTTACCATCTGACTACTGCTGCTGCAGTAGTGGCCCAAGTGGCGAGAAAGCAGCCATAAAATCAAAGTTCATTTTTAATTATTTTTCTAGTTATGTAGTGAATTAGTTATTACATTTTTACGTTCAAAGCATTAATAAATTATCAAAAGACATGAGTGATCATGAAATAATGTAAAAACAGGCGAATCTACCAGATTCAGTGACATAAGGTACAACTTCGTGATGAAGAAATATGTTCGAATCTGTGTTAAACTGCAGCTTACTCCTCTGAAATTACGAGAATATAAACACATATTTCATGCACAAGAAGAATATATTTCTTTTCTTGTCTGTTCTCTTTCCTTGACACGAAAAAACATTATAGGGAACCAAATGTTCCGCACAGTCTTACATTTCACTCGACTTTCTGGTACATAAATATTTTTGTAAATGCTTCAAAATGGAATTTGTTGAAGATTCTTGCCGTTTGTGCCTTAGATGCAGGGATAATTGTGGATAAGATTGTTATCTTGCCATCTACATTAGTCAGAACCTTGTGGTTAACATAGAATCTGCTGCAGGGGTTCAACATTTGGTACAGGGACTGGCAGTTAACCTTCAACACGGACTATTGTAGCATATTGTGCAAAAAAGGTGAAAAGACCCTTCTCTGTATGATAACACAGTTGCTGAACAATTGAACAATCACTGGATGGAATCACATTCAATCAATATCTGAGTGTAGAAAAAGTACACAGTAATTTAATGTGGAAGGACCCCATAAAACTAATGGTAGGAAGGGTAGATGCCAGACAGAGATTCATTTGAAAAATCTTCAGAAGGTCTAGTCCACACATGAAGGATTTGGCACATAAACCACTCATTCAACCGATATTGTAGTACCAGTACTGCTAATCAATTTGGGACCCCTACCAGATACGATTAAAGGAGTAAATATAGAAGATCAAAGAACCAACTGTGTGGTTCGTCACAGATTCATTAAGTAAGTGTGAAGGTGTCTCAGAGACACACGTCCAACTACAGAGGCACATGCTACAAGACAGACATTGAGCATCACAGTTTAGTTTACTGTTAAAATTCCGAGAGCGTAAACTGCTAGATCTGTCAACCGATATACTGCTTTGCCATGGGTATATCTTACGAAGATACCATGATGGCAAAGCCAGAGGGATGTGGTTTGAGACATAGGCTCACCAACAATCGTTCTTCTGATACGATATTCGCGACTGGAACAGTATAGTTAAAAGTGACAGCAGAGAATAATACACAAAATACTCTCCACTACACACCACGTGATTGCTTGAGGAGTATGTATGCAGATGTAGATTTAAAAATCAGTACATTGTCATTTACAATGTGTTTGTGTCTATATTAATTATTTCCATTATATTAATTATTTAGCTGTCTGGAAGAATAATATCGTGAAGAGAAGCCAAGGTTATTGTGAAACTACAGAGGAATTCAGCGAATATTAAAATGTTGTAATGGTGTGATTCACAATTTTATTGAATCATACAAAACACTATTTTTTCTTTGGAAGCACATATATGCCAATCACAACAACAAACACAAATGTAATATGTATTTGTTCATTTGTTAACTATTTATGTATAAATTATACCCCAAGCAACAAAAGAAAATGGAAGGGAAAATAAACTCTTTTCACTGCAATTACGCAAACACTTGCAGCAGTGAGAAGCAACACGATATCTAGCGATCTCTTCCCACTTCTGCAGAATGGAACTAGGGCGGCGAGGGTCACTAAGTCTTGTACAGATAGTATTTACCTCTGAGAGGTTTGCAGGGAGAGGGAAAGGACCACATCAACTTCTGGGCTGGAATGGCAGGGTACTGGCACCGTCTTGTGTATTACTGACAACTTAGTTAACGTGCCAATCATCCGGTATCATAAAAATATCACACAGAATGAGAACAATTTATGAAAGCGCATTTAAAAGATGCTCACATTCAAATGTGATTCAAAATGGCTGCAACAGCACGTGCACAGCTCACTTGCAACATTTGGCCCCAAGTTACTAGAAAGCATTTCAGTAACAAGCTTTAAACCAAACAATAGATCGCTAGGATAAGCAGCAGAGAAACAAGGCATGAGGTACAGCAATTTCTACCAAGGGGATCTGGATGCCTCAGCTCAGTTCAGACTTTAATTCACGCACTGCATGTTGACATTGTTTCTGTTTTCCTAGTTCTGTGGCTTCATCGGGATTCCCACAAAATAGTCGTTGAGGGACACATGGTTATCATATCATTTCTTTTGAGTAGTTAATACAGAGTGTTTCCAAAATGATCGGTATATTTGAAACGGCAATACAAACTAAACGAGCAGTGATAGAAATACACCGTTTGTTGCAATATGCTTGGAACATAGGTATATTTTCAGGCAGACAAACTTTCGAAATTACAGTAGTTACAATTGTCAACAACAGATGGCGCTGCGGTCTGGGAAACTCTATAGTACGATATTTTCCACATATCCACCATGAGTAGCAATAATATGCCATAGTCTCTGAATGAAATTACCCGAAACCTTTGACAATGTGTCTGGCGGAATGGCTTCACATGCAGATGAGATGTACTGCTTCAGCTGTTCAATTGTTTCTGGATTCTGGCGGTACACCTGGTCTTTCAAGTGTCCCCACAGAAAGAAGTCAAAGGGGTTCATGTCTGGCGAATAGGGAGGCCAATCCACGACGCCTCCTGTATGTTTCGGATAGCCCAAAGCAATCACACGATCAGCGAAATATTCATTCGAGAAATTAAAGACGTCGGCCGTGCGATGTGGCCAGGCACCATCTTGCATAAACCACGAGGTGTTCGCAGTGTCGTCTAAGGCAGTTTGTACCGCCACAAATTCACGAAGAATGTACAGATAGCGTGATGCAGTAATCGTTTCGGATCTGAATAATGGGCCAATGATTCCTTTGGAAGAAATGGCGGCCCAGACCAGTACTTTTTGAGGATGCAGGGACGATGAGACTGCAGCATGGGGCTTTTCGGTTCCCCATATGCGCCAGTTCTGTTTATTGGCGAAGCTGTCCAGGTAAAAATAAGCTTTGTCAGTAAACCAAATGCTGCCCACATGCATATCGCCGTCGTCAACCTTGTGCACTATATCGTTAGCGAATGTCTCTCGTGCAGAAATGGTAGTGGCGCTGAGGGGTTGCCGCGTTTGAATTTTGTATGGATAGAGGTGTAAACTCTGGCACATGAGACGATACGTGGACGTTGGCGTCATTTGGACCGCAGCTGCAACACGGCGAACGGAAACCCAAGGCCGCTGTTGGATCATCTGCTGCACTAGCTGCGCGTTGCCCTCTGTGGTTGCCGTACGCGGTCGTCCTACCTTTCCAGCATGTTCATCCATCATATTCCCAGTCCGTTGAAATTTTTCAAACAGATCCTTTGTTGTATCGATTTTCGGTCCTTTGGTTACATTAAACCTCTGTTGAAAACTTCGTCTTGTTGCAACAACACTGTGTTCTAGGCGGTGGAATTCCAATACCAGAAAAATCCTCTGTTCTAAGGAATAAACCATGTTGTCCACAGCACACTTGCACGTTGTGAACAGCACACGCTTACAGCAGAAAGATGACGTACAGAATGGTGCACCCACAGACTGCGTTGTCTCCTATATCTTTCACATCACTTGCAGCGCCCTCTGTTGTTGAAAATTGTAACTACTGTAATTTCGAAAGTTTGTCCGCCTGAAAATGTACTGTTGTCCCAAGCATATTGCAACAAACGGTTTATTTCTATCGCTGCTCGTTTAGTTTTTACTGCCGTTTCAAATGTACCGGTCATTTTTGAAACACCCTGTAAATATTGTGGTGATTGCCATGAAGTGAATCATTGTTTTATTTTACAGTGCTTTATAAAAGAGTTGAAAAATCTTACAAAAAACTAGTATCATCATTTGTAATAATATATACCACATTTTGTTGCAATTAATTAAAAAGCTTATTTTCAAGCTGAATGAAAGTAAATGAAAATCTAAAAGCTAGGGCTTCTGTAATACAAAAAAAAGGCCTATGGAAAATGAGGGATATTTTTTATTAAAATTTCGTAAAACCTTATTTAACATTAATTCTGAATTGAGCTTCATGTAGATCGTTTTATAATAAATACACCATGTTAATGATAAATAAACACAAAACTGGAAAACTGTTTTCAGGAACCGATCAATATCTAGAGGAAGAAGATCCTATAAGTAACTGTGAGAAAATCGAAAAAAGATCTTGTTTACAAATTTACTATACAGTGGGAAATCACTTAATAAGGATTATTCATTTCTGAGTCTTACCTGCATTGCGAAACACACGTTGTGCAAAACATATTTTCCTGTTGGAATTCACGTAAATAAAGGATAATGTATTCCATTGCCAACAAATACTAAAACAGTTTATAAAATGTACATTCTTTTTTACAATAAGTCGTCTAAAGACATTTGTTTCTACCCTCTCCTCAAAACGATTCATAAACACAGAAGACGGCTAGCTGAATGAAACATTTCCCTACGTATTGCTTAATGCGCAGCTTTATTGAATTTGTGTTGGTTAATGACAACATATCTACACTCCTGGAAATGGAAAAAAGAACACATTGACACCAGTGTGTCACACCCACCATACTTGCTCCGGACACTGCAAGAGGGCTGTACAAGCAATGATCACACGCACGGCACAGCGGACACACCAGGAACCGCGGTGTTGGCCGTCGAATGGCGCTAGATGCGCAGAATTTGTGCACCGCCGCCGTCAGTGTCAGCCAGTTTGCCGTGGCATACGGAGCTCCATCGCAGTCTTTAACACTGGTAGCATGCCGCGACAGCGTGTACGTGAACCGTATGTGCAGCTGACGGACTTTGAGCGAGGGCGTATAGTGGGCATGCGGGAGGCCGGGTGGACGTACCGCCGAATTGCTCAACACGTGGGGCGTGAGGTCTCCACAGTACATCGATGTTGTCGCCAGTGGTCGGCGGAAGGTGCACGTGCCCGTCGACCTGGGACCAGACCGCAGCGACGCACGGATGCACGCCAAGACCGTAGGATCCTACGCAGTGCCGTAGGGGACCGCACCGCCACTTCCCAGCAAATTAGGGACACTGTTGCTCCTGGGGTATCGGCGAGGACCATTCGCAACCGTCTCCATGAAGCTGGGCTACGGTCCCGCACACCGTTAGGCCGTCTTCCGCTCACGCCCCAACATCGTGCTGCCCGCCTCCAGTGGTGTCGCGACAGGCGTGAATGGAGGGACGAATGGAGACGTGTCGTCTTCAGCGATGAGAGTCGCTTCTGCCTTGGTGCCAATGATGGTCGTATGCGTGTTTGGCGCCGTGCAGGTGACCGCCACAATCAGGACTGCATACAACTGAGGCACACTGGGCCAACACCCGGCATCATGGTGGTGGGAGCGGTCTCTTACACTGGCCATACACCTCTGGTGATCGTCGAGGAGACACTGAATAGTGCACGGTACATCCAAACCGTCATCGAACCCATCATTCTACCATTCCTAGACCAGCAAGGGAACTTGCTGTTCCAACAGGACAATGCACGTCCGCATGTATCCCGTGCCACCCAACGTGCTCTAGAAGGTGTAAGTCAACTACCCTGGCCAGCAAGATCTCCGGATCTGTCCCCCATTGAGCATGTTTGGGACTGGATGAAGCGTCGTCTCACGCGGTCTGCACGTCCAGCACGAACGCTGGTCCAACTGAGGCGTCAGGTGGAAATGGCATGGCAAGCCGTTCCACAGGACTACATCCAGCATCTCTACGATCGTCTCCATGGGAGAATAGCAGCCTGCATTGCTGCGAAAGGTGGATATACACTGTACTAGTGCCGACATTGTGCATGCTCTGTTGCCTGTGTCTATATGCCTGTGGTTCTGTCAGTGTGATCATGTGATGTATCTGACCCCAGAAATGTGTCAATAAAGTTTCCCCTTCCTGGGACAATGAATTCACGGTGTTCTTATTTCAATTTCCAGGAGTGTAAAATGGAATTCATGTAGAGGTATTTCAATGCCATGAAGTAACTTGAGTCTTGCTTGCATCACTGTCGCAGAGACTTTGGCAACATAGCTGAGGAGACCCGAGTGGAAGTATGGGTTACAATAATTTCAGCGCAAGGAGTGTCGCTAATAGTACAGCTGAATACTGCATTGTCGGCGGCGTTGTCTTTGTTGGAGCATCTAATGTACTTTGTTCACCCTAATAAGGATAACACTAATGTAAAACATTACACTCTTTTTTTCCTACGTGTTTTCTGTTATTTCATTGTAATTTCTTTCTCATGCAGCATAATCAATACCGTCAAGAATAAAGTCAATAACAATAATGGTATGATCCAGCGACTATACGCAGATGTACAGCGCTTTGTCAGAACAACTGCAATTTGATGCTTGATGACTAATGTCTCTCATTCGTGTTATTAAGAAGGATACTTTACACTTATTAAAGTCTAGTTGTTTTGAACAGTTTTTATTCGTAGGGTGACACCAGCGATATCTGCCACAGGTGCCACTCAGCCAGATGAAAGTAAATACGGGTTATAGGTCCTAGACTACAATAAAAATGCAACGGTTTCAATGAGAAGGCTGTGCCTGTTTAATATATTTTGTCAAATGGTGGTTCTATTTTTGAAACACAAAGTGACAAATTATTTTCTAGTTGAAGTATATTTCTTTTCTTAGTTTTTATGTTCGCCATTAAAGACAACGCTAATTGCTAGCTGCAGATACTCTTCTTTTCTCTTCATCCAGAAGACCTCAATCTTTTGCGAAATAAATTCCATTTTTAACATCCCATCAGCTGCTAAATCTATTAGTGTTTCTTTCGTCATCGTACTCAGATCAGCCATTTGTACTGACATCAGTACATAAAAAAGGATTTAGTATCCATTTATGGCCGTTGTCAGCGCCAGAGTTCAGCTCTGGAAAGTAACTAAGCAATTTCTCTTCCAAATTATGCAAGGTCTGTATCATACAAGAAATGTGACCACCGACTGGTCCACTGCAATTTCCCAATCGTCTGAATACAAGGGAAAGACTCAAACACCATCTTTTGTAAAAACATTGTCCACAAACTAAGTTTTTGGAGGAATCCTTTGATTTTATCCTTATCTGTTATAATGTTTTCTTCTTTCCCTTGGAGACTGCTGTTTAAAATATTTAGATAGTTCAAAAGATGAGTGATGAATGCTAATTCTAATTGCCAAATAGGGTCACAAAAGCAATTCGTATATGCAGATTTAGAATCTTGTGAGAACATTAACAATTCACCTTTTATTTCCAGATCTCGTGTTAATACCTTTCCCTTGGAAGGCGACCTGGCCTCTTGCGTGATAAAAGAGATTTTGATGGAGCTAACCCATGTCTTCACGAATGATCCTAAACAGTCGAGTTTTCAACGCTTTACCTTTAATAGAGTTTACAACTTTGACTGCCTCTTTAAGCACGTCATTTAAATCAGAAGTTAAAATCGTGACTTCCAGAGCTTGTCGATGAAGAAAGCAGTGTGTCCACGAACAAATAGGCATTATTGATTTTAATTTCGAGCCCACTTTTGCTGCCAGTCAAAGCTTTAGCACCATCACTACAAATGGCGATACATTTTGTCCAATCAACCTAGTAGTTGTGAGTGCTTACTAAAAACATGTCATACAAACACTGCCAGTAGTGTTCGCATGAGAATGCTTTGCAAAATAAAATGACTTCCATGAGGCTTTCATCTGTCTCAAACCTCACAAATGCTATAAATTTATCACAATCTGAAACATCAATAGATTCATCAAACTGAAAAACCAAATGTAGGCTCTTCTTTAATTTTTCGACTAACTGTTCTCGAATTTCACCAGCCATATCGTTTATTCTGCGTTCAGTGGTATTATCAGAAAGTAGTATGGTTTTTAGCTTGTTTCCCTTTTGCTTAGCTGACATAATTTCAATCATATCCAGGGCTGCTGGCAAAATAAGATTCTCTGCATCTGTATGTGGCTTCCCCACTTCAGTGACTCGGTAGCTAGATAGTAACGCTTTCTTGTTGACACTGGATATCTCAAATCAGATAAAAATATTGTTAAATCAGAAAAACGAATAAAAAATCGGAAACATTAATACTATTTTAAATCAACAAATAACATTACTGTTTTGTTACCTGAATCATAGTAATTTGCTGCTGGTTAAGTGTTTTCAGTTTTCTTTCGAAGAAATCCAGTGGTTTATCAGCTTCTGTGGAATGTTTAGTTAAGAGGTGGAGTAGAAGCGTTGATGGTTTCATACTCCCACGTGAAAATACTTCGCCGCAAATTACACATTGAAATTTATTGTTCATGACAGTAAAATCATACTTCAGATAACTGTCGTCATAAAGTCTATTTATTTCTTCAGTTTTGATTCGCTTCCGTCACTACATCTTGTACCAGACGTGGAGGGCTGCACAGATCTTTACAAACTTGTCCGTTTTATGCTAGCTCAGAGCGAAGCGCGAAGACAATAACCATATCCGTACTTGCTGGCGTTCTCAGACAACTGACTCCTTCTCACCCCCCCCCCCTCCCCCTGCGGGTTCGGGGGTAAGACTAGGCCCACGGTATTCCTGCCTGTCGTAAGAGGCGACTAAAAGAAGTCTCAACTGTTTCGGCCTTTAATGTGATGGTCCCCATTGGGGTCTGACCTCCATTTTTCCAAATTCAACAGAAGTACGAGCCTTTTGGGGAAGGACACCTTGCGTGGTGCACCATCAGTCCTCTGTGCCCTCAGACCTTGGCACTCTTTATCGTCTTGGCGTCGTAACTACACCTTCCATCCCTTATTTTGGATTGTGTAAGTTACATCATTAGTGCGTCACTATCTGCACCCACGATATCTATGGACTTCCCTTGGCACCCGAAATCCAGCACGGTAGCCAGCCGGTTGTGGTGGGGTCGTCATGTACCCTCTTGGTTGTAGCCCCCTGACAACACAGGGATCGTACTGCCGATGCCTGAGCTGACACCTCCCCACGTAAGCCAAGGAGTAGATGCCCGTCTCTCTGGGGCATCAGGACTCCCGGCAGCGGCCATCCTGCCAGGTGGCCTTTGCTGTGGCTGGGTGGCGCCCGTGGGGAGAGCCCCTGGTCGGAGTGGGTGGCATCGGGGCGGATACCCCGCAATGAAGCGGGTAAAGTCTCAATCTGGTGGTCGCACGACCACCAACGTCTCTAAGCGCGGTAAAGTAGACTGTAATGCTGTGGCATATAACCCCAAATCGTTCCCTTCCCTAGCCAGACCATGGGAGGAATGTAGGGCTGCAGACAGACAGGAGCCGTATTCGCCACGATACCTTGTATACAGCAGAACTGAAGGGGATTCATTTTTGGGGACTAAGCCTCTGTTCTTTGTGACCAATCTTGAAGATAAGTTTGGGGAAGTGGCGTCTCTTTCCAAAATGCGGAGCGGGGCCATTTTGATACAAGCGGCTTCAGCTGCACAGTCAAGAGCATTACTCATCTGTGAGAACCTTGGTGACATCCCCATCAACGTCACTCCCCATAAGTCACTAAATTTTGTCCAGGGGATTATCTTTCATAAAGGTCTTCTGCTACAGTCTGATGACAAGCTACGGGAGAACCTGGCATGACGAGTTGTACACTTCATTCGTCGTGTCTTTAGGGGACCCAAGGATAATAGGATCGCTACCGGTGCTTTCATCCTGGCCTTTGAAGGCGACTGCTTGCCCGAGAAGGTGGTCATGATCTACCGGTGCGATGTCAAGCCCTATGTCCCGCCCCCTATGCGATGCTTCGAGTGCTGGAAATTCGGACACATGTCCTCCAGATGCACTGACAGCCCCACTTGTCGAGATTGCGGACGACCTTCACATCCCAATGCTCCGTGTGCACCACCTCCCACCTGCGTTAACTGTGGGTAGCATCATTCGCCCTGCTCGCCAGACTGTGCAGGCTACCAACGAGAGCGGAAGATACAAGAAATTAAGACCCTGGACCGTTTAACTTACTAAGAGGCCAGGAAGAAATTAGAACGGCTCAACCTTCACCTATGTTGAGGCGTTATGCTGCTGTAACACTGCCGCCACCAGTTGCTGCAAAGACTCCTTTCACAGTCAGCCCACCGAACAGTCACGTTACGCCTGCCCCGCCACAGATGGGGGCCACTCTCTCTTCCACTGCTCCCAAAACACCCAGTCTGGGAGCAGTGCGCCCCGAACAATCGGGGACGTCAGACCCCACCTATCAGCCAGAGAGGCGACAGCCTTCTCCAGCTACTCAGCCGGAGAAGTCACTGTTGACTCTATCCCCCACGGTACCATCAATGTGGCGGTTGAGACACTGACTGCAGCGATTGTTTCCGCTGCGGAATGTACCATTCCTCTTTCGTTAGGGCGTCGCCGGTGAAAGTAAGTGCCTTGGTGGCCTCTGGACGTCGCTGAAGCCATTAAAGAACGTCGGCGGGCTTTTCAGCGACATAAGTGACTCCCGTCTTTCGAGAACCTCATTTTCTTCAAACGTCTCCATGCTCAGGCACGGAGGCTCATCAAGAGGCGGAAACAGGAGTGCTGGGAGAGGTATGTATCCACCATTGGTTCCCGTACTTCACTCTCCCAGGTGTCGATGAAGATTTGGCGCATCTTGGGATTGCAGCACTCTACAGGTGTCCCAGGGCTTACCATCAACGGGGCGCTATCCACCGATGCCCATGCAATCGCCGAGCATTTCGCACAGCACTATGTTCGGGCCTCTGCATCAGGGAATTACCTGCCCGCGTTTCGAGCGTTAAAACGCCGGGAGGAATGCAAACGGCTTTCTTTTGCTTCTCGCCACCCTGAGGCGTATAACACCCCGTTTAGTTTGTTGGAACTCCAAAGCGCCCTGGCACAGTGCCCCGATACAGCCCCTGGGCCAGATGGCATCCACAATCAGATGCTCAAACACCTGTCCCCGGACTGTCAGCGGGGTGTTCTTGCCATCTTCAACCGCGTATGGGGTGATGGTGTCTTTCCGTCACAGTGGCGAGAGAGTACCATCGTTCCGGTGCTGAAGCCTGGTAAGGAGCCGCTTAATGTGGATAGCTATCGGCCCATCAGCTTGACAAACACTCTGTGCAAGCTACTGGAACCTATGGTGAGTCGACGGCTGTGTTGGCTGCTCGAGTCTCAAGGTCATCTGGCTCCGTGCCAGAGCGGTTTCCATCAGGGCCGTTCCACCGCCGGTACT
Organism: Schistocerca gregaria; assembly: GCF_023897955.1. NCBI lineage: Eukaryota > Metazoa > Arthropoda > Insecta > Orthoptera > Acrididae > Schistocerca > Schistocerca gregaria. The sequence goes on from NC_064920.1 coordinate 197,331,338, forward strand.
TTGGTCTTCCTTGAGTCTGCAATCTGCGCTGCTTTTTCCCGGCGCCAACACCTCGTCTCCGTCTTTTTCGACCTCTCCAGAGCATATGACACGACGTGGCGGCACCATATTCTCGCCACGTTGCACGGGTGGGGTCTCCGGGGCTCCTTCCCTATTTTTATTCAGAATTTTTTATCTGTTCGGACATTCCGCGTTTTAATTGGCACATCCCATAGTTCACTTCATATCCTGGAGAACGGTGTTCCACAGGGCCCTGTATGGAGCGTGCCCCTTTTCCTTGTGGCCATTACTGGCCTTGCAGCAGCAGTAGGGTCGTCTGTCTCACCCACGTTATATGCTGACGATTTCTGCATCTTTTTCAGCTCCTCCACCATTGGTGTTGCAGAACGTTGGTTGCAGGGAGCCATACGCAAGGCGCAGGCATGGGCCCTAGCCCTTGGGTTTCAATTTTCTGCTGCAAAGACTTGTGTTATGCATTTTTGTCGACGTCGAACTGCCCATCCCCACCCTGAGCTCTATCTACAGGATGCCATGCTCAGGGTTGTTGACACTTACTATTTTCTGGGATTGCTGTTTGATGCCCGGCTTATATGGCTTCCACATATTCGTCAGCTCAAGTGTCAGTGCTGGCAGCAACTGAATGCCCTCCGCTGCCTCAGCAACACAACTTGGGGTGCAGATCATAATATGCTGCTGCAGCTCTACAAAGCCCTCGTGCTGTCCTGACTCGATTATGGGAGTGTGGCGTATGGCTCAGTGTCGCACTCAGCGTTGCAACTGCTGGACCCCATTCACCATTGTGGGGTTCGACAGCTGACAGGAGCATTCCGCACCAGCCCTGTTCATAGCCTCCTTGCTGAGGCTGGGGTTCCTCCACTTCGTATTCGGCGTCAACAACTGTTAGCGAAATATGCTGCCCACGTCCGTTGTTCGCCCCGTCACCCTAACTACCGTCTCCCTTTCGCTAATGCGGCAGTCCATATCCCACACCAGCGTCCGCGATCAGGCCATACAATTGGGATCCGTGTTCAGTCGCTCCATCGTGAACTCGAGTGTTTGCCTCTTCCGTCTGCTTACCAGGTCAGCCCACATACACCACCTTGGTGTATTTGTCGGCCGCA